>NW_011475994.1:9218-9994 GCF_000754665.1 Bison bison bison | reverse complement strand
TTTGACTGTGTGGATCATAATAAACTGTGGAAAATTCTTCAAGAGATGGGAATACCAGACCACCTGACCTGCCTCTTGAGAAACCTATATGCAGGTCAGGAAGCAACAATTAGAACTGGACATGGAACAACAGACTGGTTCCAAATAGGAAAAGGAGTACGTCAAGGCTGTATATTGTCAGCCTGCTTATTTAACTTCTATGCAGAGTACATTATGAGAAACGCTGGGCTGGAAGAAACACAAACTGGAATCAAGATTGCCGGGAGAAATATCAATAACCTCAGATACGCAGATGAGACCACCCTTATGGCAGAAAGTGAAGAGGAACTAAAAAGCCTCTTGATGAAGGTGAAAGAGGAGAGTGAAAAAGTTGGCTTAAAGCTCAACATTAAGAAAACGAAGATCATGGCATCTGGTCCCATCACTTCATGGGAAATAGATGGGGAAACAGTGGAAACACTGTCAGATTTTATTTTGGGGGGCTCCAAAAAATCACTGCAGATGGTGACTGCAGCCATGAAATTAAAAGACGCTTACTTCTTTGAAAGAAAGTTATGAGCAACCTAGATAGCATATTGAAAAGCAGAGACATTACTTTGCCAACAAAGGTCCGTCTAGTCAAGTCTATGGTTTTTCTAGTGGTCATGAATGGATGCAAGAGTTGGACTGTGAAGAAAGCTGAGCGTCAAAGAATTGATGCTTTTGAACTGTGGTGTTGGAGAAGACTCTTGAGAGTCCCTTGGACTGCAAGGAGATCCAACCAGTCCATTCCTGAA
>NW_011475994.1:8804-9118 GCF_000754665.1 Bison bison bison | reverse complement strand
GGAAAAGGTCAGTTTTCATTCCAATCCCAAAGAAAGGCAATGCCAAAGAATGCTCAAACTACTGCACAATTGCACTCATTTCACATGCTAGTAAAGTAGTGCTCAAAATTCTCCAAGCCAGGCTTCAACAATACATGAACCGTGAACTTCCAAATGTTCAACCTGGTTTTAGAAAAGGCAGAGGAACCAGAGACCAAATTGTGAACATCCGCTGGATCATCAAAAAAGCAAGAGAATTCCAGAAAAACATCTATTTCTGCTTTATTGACTATGCCAAAGCCTTTGACTGTGTGGATCATAATAAACTGTGGAAA
>NW_011475994.1:4609-8704 GCF_000754665.1 Bison bison bison | reverse complement strand
GCAAGGAGATCCAACCAGTCCATTCTGAAGGAGATCAGCTCTGGGTGTTTATTAGAAGGACTGATGCTAAAGCTGAAACTCCAGTACTTTGGCCACCTCATGTGAAGAGTTGACTCATTGGAAAAGACTCTGATGCTGGGAGGGATTGGTGGCAGGAGGAGAAGGGGACGACAGAGGATGAGATGGCTGGATGGTATCACTGACTCAATGGACGTGAGTCTGAGTGAACTCCGGGAGTTGGTGATGGACAGGGAGGCTTGGTGTGCTGCGATTTATGGGGTCGCAAAGAGTCGGACACAACTGAGCGACTGAACTGAACTGGATAAATAAGTAGTGTTTATGTTGCTGCTGTTGAGTTTGGTGAACAGCAGTAAACTAAAGATTTGAATCAAAACAATATGAAATCACAGTGGCTCTTCCCAGAGTATTCAAATAATCTTCAAATATGCTGCACTTTAAATTACAAATAGGTCTTATACCATCCTCTTTTGTATTTTTTTTTTAATTAGCAACTGTCTAAAAAAATCCTTTAACTCCATATTCCAACTTCATCTATGGACTTTTTTGCTTTCATAGGAAATGTGTACTTTTTAAAAATTCTATTCAATAGCAACTCTCTTGTTAAATCCTCAGTAAAATAGTGTGAACATGCTCTCTATAGATAAATCTTTAAACAAAATGGAGATGCATTACTTTTTCCTCAGCTTTCCATAGTCAATAATCCTGACTGAACCTCAAGACTTGTTTGATGATCCTTAATTTATTTCTATCCTTTCTTTTGAACTTTTATTAAGTACTGGGAAATTCTTTTGGCAGTGCTCAAATACTAATTTTGGAAAAGAAAGGTATACCGAAAAGGATTGATTCTAGTCAGAGTATGTGCGAGGCTTTTTGGTAGGGGAAGGCAGGCTTGGGGTGCAGGGGAAACAGTTGAAGACCCTCCACATTTCACTGATATTAGTCCAAAATTAATCTCTAATGTCACGTTTATGTCTAAGGCAGCAGTCTAAAAGAATATGTGATCTTGAAATTTTCCATAAAGTCATTTGGAAATGACCAATTCTTCACACCAAACCACTGTCTATAATGGCTATGAAAGCACTTTGTCATGTTATAAGAACTCTGAGAATATCAGGTATTATTATTAGCTAGTTAGTGTTAGTCACTCAGTCTGTCCAAATCTTTGCAACTCTATGGCCTATAGCCCTCTGTCCATGGGATTCTCCAGGCAAGAGTACTGTAGTGGGTTGCCATTTCCTTCTCCATGGGATCTTCCCAACCCAGGGATCAAATCCAGGTCTCCTGCATTGCAGGTGGATCCTTTACCACTGAGCCACCAGGGAAGCCCGGATGATGATGACCATGATGATGATATACCCACAGTCATGAATACCACTCACTTTGAAGCATGATAGTACAGAGCTGATTACTTCATGTTCACTGTGAATGCATTTCATGCAAATAAGTGATTCTCTTTTATTTCATTCCTCTAGATTTCATCCACATGAATACTGCACAAGCTCCTAAAGCTTAAAATGTCTACAAATTAATTTTCTATTTCCATGACCTCTCATCTGTTCTTCCTCTTCTAGTCCTCATCCTGTTCAATAATACAAACAGCCTTCCAGACAATTAACAGAAACTTTACAGAATTTAAACATCCTTGTGCCATTCATTTACAATCTCATAGGGCTCACATGGCCTAAAGATCAGTCGTAAAAAGAAGACAGTGATTGGCTGATTTATGACTCTTCAAACCTTGTTGAGAAGTCCTGCATACCAAGTAATAATACACAGTGAGGGTGCACAGCTTCATTAAATGCAATGAGTATGCTTACATCAGCAGATGGCAGATATGGAAATAAACAGGTACCATAGAAATGTGGGGAAAATAAAGGAGTAGCCAGTTCTACCTGGAGAGGAGATGAGAAGTCAGGAAAGGCTATGAAGGGTGTACAGTTCCTGTCTAAAATGGGATGCCTGGTTAGCACAGTCACTCAACAGTTCATTCAAAAACAATCATGATGTGTCTGGAAGAAAAACAATAAAAGGATTAATACTGTTAAGGAATTCACTAGTGGATGTATAACCCAATATTTTAAACAATGAATCCTTTTATTCTGAGGCCTACTGAATTGGAGCATTTACTTTAGGTGCCAGTAGGATCACCCATTTACTAACCTCAAGAAGTAAAGTATAAAGACAGATTGAGAGCTCGGAAAAGAGGGAGAAGCAGTAAAAATAGATTTACAGGTCATTCACACATAAGAAGCAACTGACACTTTGCACAAAAACTAAGATCCTCTAGAGACTACCAGTGAGAAAAATGAAGGTCAGAGCCTTGAAAACATACCAGTATTTAAAGGGCAGACAGAAAGATGAAGACCCAGCCAAGGAGACAAAAAAACATAAATAGGTAAAGAGCACTCAGGGATATGAGGGAAAGCATCTATGTGGTTATTCAATGTCATATTTCTATAGTTAGAAGTATTTTGCCTTTTAAGATATTGTTTATCACATGTATATGTGCATATGTGTGTGTTTGTGTTAGTTGCTCAGTCGTGTCCAACTGTTTGCGACCCCATGGACTATACCTCACCAGGCTCCTCTGTCCATGGGATTCTCCAGGCAAGAGTACTGGAGTGGGTTGCCATTTCCTTCTCCCATATATGGTGCATATCTACCTCCAAAAAACTGCAACTGTAGAGCTAGATAGGTTGTACTATGAGATTATTTTTTAATTTTAAATGTTTTTTTAATATTAATAAGATCCCTATTTTAGTCTAAGATTGTTCCCACTTTTTTCACTGTTCATAATTGTCACAGTGACAAAACATAAGATACACTTTTAAAACCTTCTCTAATCTTGCTTCTCCAAAGAATCTAAAATAAGTACTGTGTTAATTTTGGCTGTATTTCTATCACTATTTCAAACTTACATTTAGGAGTAGTTAAGGCAAAGGGGGCTAGTGTGAAACCAAAGGAAGAAATCATTTCTAAAAGAGACCTGCCAATCGCAGAGAAGACTATAGTTCATAGTGACCTCACCCGGAGGGGTAGGGATGACTTCAAATTGCAGTGAGTAAGGGAGACATGAAGTAGAGAAAATGAGGCATAGTGAGACTGAAGAAGTTTATATGGTGATAAAATGAAAAAAAAAAACTTTTTTTATATAAAAAATATTAAAACGGCTTTTATATGCTATGGGAGAATGCAAAGACACTTAAACATATGTGTTGGCTAACAGGAAGGAGCCAGTAAGAAGGGAAAGTATAAATACAGAAGAGCAGCAAACTTTGAGTTTAGGGCACGGGTTTAAAGGAGTCAGAAGGAGGCAGAATCCTGCAGAAGACAAGAGCACAACACCCTCGAGCCCAGCTGGACAGAGTCTGCCTTGTAAGAGCACTGCTGCCTCCCTGACCCCAACAGGGTGTCAGCACTAATCTCAGTCTCACACTGCTGTTGCTTAGCAACTACACCATTTGCCGAAGCATCAGCTGTGTTCAACTAAATCAGTAAGATGATATAGACATATTGCTATCTATCTAGAATAAACTGAAGTTAATTAAAGTTATTCCAATCCATAATAATGCAGTTGTTTTTATTTTCCAGCCAAAGAGCTAGATTTTGCATTTATCCCTAAATTGTCTTTCTATAAGGTTCAGTTCAGTTCAGTTGCTCAGTTGTGTCTGACTCTATGCAACCCCATGAATTGCAGCACTCCAGGCCTCCCTGTCCATCACCATCTCCCTGAGTTCACTCAAACTCACGTCCATTGAGTCAGTGATGCTATCTCATCCTCTGTCGTCCCCTTTTCCTCTTGCCCCCAATCCCTCCCAGCATCAGTCTTTTCCAATGAGTCAACTCTTTGCATGAGGTGGCCAAAGTACTGGAGTTTCAGCTTTAGCATCATTCCTTCCAAAGAAATCCCAGAGCTGATCTCCTTCAGAATAGACTGGTTGGACCTCCTTGCAGTCCAAGGGACTCTCAAGAGTCTTCTCCAACACCACAGTTCAAAAGCATCATTCTTCGGTGCTCAGCTTTCTTCACAGTCCAACTCTCACATCCATACATGACCACTAGAAAAACCATAGC
>NW_011475994.1:0-2474 GCF_000754665.1 Bison bison bison | reverse complement strand
CCAAACTTGGTAAAAGATCACTCTTCATAACTAAAGACAGTTCATGTGCTATGACCTCCCGATCTGCACATGGCACAATCACAAAAAAAAAAACAAAAAACAAAAAACAAAAAAACCAGTATTAATCCATCAAAATTAAAGCGAATATATGAATGTCAGCATATCTGGGTGAACAGCAAAGACATATTACTATATGCATCATCAGTGCTTGTAAGAAATAAGGCATGCTTCATTCTTTTTCTGAAAAAGAAGTTCTTGGAAGAAAATATTTCTTCCCGTCTGTGCACTTGTGCACTTCAGTGTCTCGTGGGCCTATTTCTTTTTTTAGGACTTACACTTGGTCCTGAAATACTGTACAGGGAGCCAGAATATTTCTGCTGCAGCATTTGTCCTGGATTCTTTGCTTTTACTATTATGTATCATCCTCTTGCAGCATTTTGTTGAAATGGTCCTTCACGTAAAAGTTACATAAAATTTCCCCTTATAAAATTGCATAAATTCTGAAATGTAGAAGTTGGAAATAACTTAAAATGTTGTCAAACACTAACCAGGTCACTTTTGTGATTTACATTACCCTAATGAGACCTCAGATCCAGTTAATAAAATCTAATGTCTAGTGTGCTTAGCTACAGAGGGGCTTCCAGGGTGATGAGACCTCAGTGATACTCAGGTTCTGGGAACTGTAAATTCAGAAATTTCAGACTAGGCTCCTATTTTAATATGGGCAGAATTTTATTTAAATGTTCAGCTAATGCCTTTTTACACTAATCATATCACTTCAGCAAAGAAAGCTCGAGAGTAAGTTCCAGAAGGAAGATGATTGGCGTTGTGACTCAGCTCTCAAGGACAGAGACACAAATGTCCACATCCTCCAGACCCTAAGAATGAGGGAATTCTCTGAGACCACATGTACTCAGGAATCCCATGTAAGTGACTCTGGGGACATTGCTTCACTGTTTGATCCTACTGTACTAAAACAATAACATTTTGCTTTCATTTGCTAAAAGGGAAAAACCCTGTATTCAAAAATCACTGTCATTTAATGAATTAGTATAACTCACAGCCTTACAGCATCTTTCACTTCTCTCTCTCTCTCTATATATATATATATATGTGTGTGTGTGTGTGTATATATATCTGGCTAAACTCACCTTTTAAAAAAAAACTCTATTAAGTAAAATGACCTATGATGACAAGTCAAAGTCATGTTGCATTTAAAATATGTAATTTCCATGATTTTTTGTAAAATTATGAGTTTTTAATATACTTAGAGTGAAGATATAAATACACAAGAATATCAGAGTTATCACTAATCCGATTCTCAGCTTTCACTTTAAAAGTAATTTGGTTCTATTCTCATGCTTGTGCTCAGTTGCTCAGTTGTGTCCCACTCTTTGTTACTCCATGGATGGTAGCCTGCCAGGCCCCTCTGTCCCTGGAATATTCCAAGCAAGAATACTAGAATGGGTTGCCATGGCCTCCTCCAGGAGATTTTTCCAACCCAAAGACTGAACCTTCATTTCTTGCTTCTCCTGCATTGGCAGGTACAGTCTTTACCCCATGCCACACGGGAAGCCCAATTTGTTTATATTATCCTCTGTTTTTTTCACCTTTCCTTTAAGCTCTGATCTTTGAATCAAAGTCAACGTGCTGTCATCAATGAGGACAACAGAAACTGATGTTATTTAAGAAATAAGCTTGACTACTTAAAAAAAAAAAAATCTAAGACCACAATTGCTAAAATTGTAGGCCTCTCGCTAGATAATGATAATAGACAATACACAATTCAAGTCCTGGCATATTAACCAAGCAGGTTAATATGAACTAACCAAGAACTAACCAAGCAGAATCATTTGCCACCAACACCTGTACTTTCTGAAAGCAAAACAGGGTCAAGAAAATGAAGAATACATCTGTAATCTTAACTGCCTAAGCAGGAAGCTCTATCTAGTTAGATTTAAAAATAAGTAAGCCATACTGTCAGTTAATTGCTACTTTCACACTTCTTGGTTCACGCTCTGAGAAACACCAGTTGTGGCCAGTTATTATAACAAAAGCACCAACTGCACAGACACTAAAATAAGAACATGTGGATGCTATTGTTAAAAGCAGATTTTCTCTGTGCCAAGAGGTGGATCAGGAATGGGTATCAAAAGTAAGTTATTCTGAGAAAGCATAACAAATATGATATAAAGAAGCATAGATATTCAATAAAGCACTGCCAACTATTACATTTTAATTCTTTCCAGCTGCAGAACCTGGTTTCCTCCTGGTGACAGAGACCAAATTCAACCACCGGCCTCCTTGGGTTACCTTTATTCATTCTGCAAGCGCTGGCAAGGGCTCTCCAGACACCCCTTTTAAAGCAAGAATATAGAGTGATAAAGAGTTCTGGGAGGCCAGGATACTTCAGCAGAGAGGCCTCCTACACTGAGTAGATGGAGATTATCACTTACCAACCTTCACGCTTTATC
>NW_011475993.1:22972-26046 GCF_000754665.1 Bison bison bison | reverse complement strand
GAAAAATCTGAGAAATGGGCAAGTGATGAACACAAATTTGTTTCTCCTAGGAAAGAACCCTCACCCTTTCCAGCCACTAGAGTGGCAAATGCACTTGCAATGTAGTGAGACTTCTTCAGGGTTTTCCAAAGCCCTGGGGAAATATTATTCAAAACCATTTCATTCTATTGCTCTAATGCTGCAACTTCTGGTCATGAGATCAGTTACTCAGTTTCTCTGGCAGACTCAAGTATTTTGTCCTTAAAAAGGTAGAACAAGTACTATAAATGAAAGGGTGCTCTGGCCTGGACATGACTTTTAATTTAGCTTTTCTCTGGTAGGATGGGAGAAGGCAGTGGTAACCCACTCCAGTACTCTTGCCTGGAAAATCCGATGGGCAGAGGAACCTGGTAGGCTGCAGTCCATGGGGTTGCAAAGAGTTGGACACGATTGAGCAACTTCACTTTCACTTTTTACTTTCATGCATTGGAGAAGGAAACGGCAACCCACTCTAGTGTTCTTGCCTGGAGAATCCCAGGGACGGGGGAGCCTGGTGGGCTGCTGTCTTTGGGGTCCACACAGTCAGATACAACTGAAGTGACTTAGCAGCAGCAGCTGGTAGGATAATCCAATCTAGGTAAACTGACCCACAGCTGAGGGACAGAACTTAGTCAATGGAGATGCTTCAACACAGGCCATCCCATGAAGTACTACCTGAAAAGCCAGTCAGTTGCCCTCTCTGATAGCTCTGCTCATGTGTTTCATTACCAGCAGCAGACATTATAAAAGAGAAGCATTCTCTGTCATTTGCCTATGAGATGAGCAATAAGTACTCTAACTTTGGCTTTAAAATGTAGCTCTTCTAACCAGAGCCCATACCCTTTCCTTAAGCCACACATCTCAGGCACAATGAGAACATACTGGTGACGTAATATCAGATGATTTTTCAGAGAAGGCACTTTTGGAAAAACACTGTTCATTAACTGCTGGCCAATGGCTTTAACAGACTATTAAGGAAATCCTGATATTCTTAGTCTTTCTTTCCTTTGCAAATTCTGTTTTTCTTGAATTGAATTTATATTCCACACATTAAAATCCACATCAAAGAAACACTAAGGTGAATTCTTCCAGAGTCATGGAAATATATATACCTTTCAATGATAAGCAGTTTGATTATTAAAGGTATAAAAATATGACTATAAAAAAAAACATGGCTTAGATGTTGAATAAATATTATAGCTAAATCCTGAAAGTGCAACATCAAGAAATAATGAAAGCTTTAGAAACCGATGCTCTGGAAAATGTTCCTATTTTAAAATACTCAAAGGGCTGCTTAAGCTTTTTTGGGGGAGAGGGGGCAGTTCTAATCTCCAAAGGTGATCTACAGCCTGAGCTAAACCTAAAGCCATCAGATTTCCGAAGTTCAAAACATTTCAAAATGGTCCTAGCCATAGATTTTTAAAGTGACAGTTTCTAATCGTGTTATTTTAAAAGATACAAAACATACACTAGACTGTAAAAACACTATCCATATACTGAGAATATGAATTGATTGAATGATTACAAGAACTTAAGAATTTCTTGGGGCTAACAGTGAATATGTGATGAGTACAAGGGCTTAGGTTTAATTAATACTTCTGAAGAGTGACTTATCTTCAAAAGAGCCAAAATTTAAATCTGATAATTTATCAGATTATCTGGGAACATATTAATATCACCATATATGAAATGACTAACTTTCATTTGGTACACAGAACCCAGGTCTACCACATTGCAGGCAGATTCTTTACCAGCTGAGCCACCAGGGAAACCCAAGAATACTGGAGTGGGTAGCCTATCCCTTCTCCAGTGGATCTTCCCAACCCAGGAATTGAACCGGGGTCTCCTTCATTGCAGGTGGATTCTTTACCAGCTGAGCTACTAGGGAAGCCCTCAAGAAAATATTATTCATTATTTTAACATCTAAGGTTTGTCTGGGGAGCAGCTGTATCCTTGACAGACTCTCTCAAGATAGGATTTGGTATCAAGGTGAAAAGCCCAAGTTAGAGCTATGTTCTGGGTTCAATTTCCTGTGGTTTAAAAGATTTCTTAGCAGGAGATCATGCATGACAACATGTCTCAGTCTAGTTGAGGCAAGCACAACCTGCAGCACACCAAAAGTGCTCCTAAATCCATCTGTTCATTCCACCTGGAAAGGCCTAGTGCATTCTTCTACCTTTTAATCAAGTAGCGGCAGCACAAAAGATGGACACTTCAGATAAGGTCCCTTCCAGGTCTCTTTCTCTTTCAGTCCCACAGAGAAAAGATACAATAGAAGCAAAAAGCAATGAATAGAGTTTGTATTTGAGCCACTGCTAAATATCTCTGATTAGCAACAAGCTTCCTTTGGTATTTCTGTCTTAAACAGTTGCAGGGGCTGGAGTGTGAGTGTTACATAAGCTACCCCATTTATTTCATTTATCTGTACGTGTTTTGTTTAGAATAATGATGTACCATTTAGACACATGTAGAGACTCCAAAGAGGAAAAGTATATCATATATCACATCAATAAAATATATGCAGAATTAGCTATATGTGAAGTTAAATATAAAGGAAAGAATAGCTTCTTAACATACATTTTAGTCTTCATGAGAGAATTATTTAATTCTATGACTCAATGGTTAATAGTTGAGTATAATATGAAGTATTTACTATAAACTATCAATTTCTTTTTGTTTTTTTTAACTAAGACAGCATTTACAGTGTGAAGTCTCAAGAACATTCAACTGCCTTACACAATGCCATTAAAAAATATATTAGGTCATAAACAATCTGTAAATTATTTTATAAAAATTAAAAATTATAAGAGCAAGAAAGACCAAAGAATGACAAACTAGAAATTACCTTTAAGATATGAAAATTATAAAAATATAATTTTTGAAATGCCTGGGAGGCAATTTAACATATGGGACCTAGGCCTCATCAACAGTCATGTCATCAATATATAGCATATAATTCTGTGTTTTGAGCAAGGTACATAGTTTTATTTCTCCTTTTCAGTGAGATCAAAATGACTTTGTTTTAGAATTAAGACAATGGACTATAGAATTAAGAG
>NW_011475993.1:19750-22872 GCF_000754665.1 Bison bison bison | reverse complement strand
AGAATTAAGAGGATGATAATAAATTATCTCTATGTTTAATCTAAAATAACACTCAAAAATGTTTACAGATATTTTACAAAATGAAAACTGTTTTGAAATGTCATTTTTAACCTTTGTTTCAAAAACAAAATTTATCTAAATTTATTGCAGCTATCACTCAGGTAATGAATTTATTTTAAAAGGTATAAAAAGGAATCACAATGGTTTTGTGCTCATTAACATAATGCTGTCTAATTACAACTGATGAGGATAATCATGCCTTCCAAGTTGTAATATTTACTCTCTTTGGAAATAATTTCAAGAGTTCCATTGATTATTGCTGCTGCTAAGTCGCTTCAGTCATGTCCGACTCTGTGCGACCCCATGGACTGCAGCCCACCAGGCTCCCCCGTCCATGGGATTCTCCAGGCAAGAACACTGGAGTGGGTTGCCATTTCCTTCTCCAATGCATGAAAGTGAAAAGTCAAAGTGAAGTCGCTCAGTCGTGTCCGACTCTTAGCGACCCCATGGACTGCAGCCTACCAGGCTCCTCCATCCAAGGGATTTTCCGGGCAACAGTACTGGAGTGAGGTGCCATTGCCTTCTCCCTCCACTGATTATTAGCAGGCAAAAAAAAAAAAAAAACTCAGTGTTCGTTAATAGACTAAAAAATCTCTGTGCTTTAGCTTTGCAGAAGTGGCTAGTATTCAGTATGGCCAATCATACTTTTAATAGTTTTCAGAGCAATTTATAAGTGGTTCTTGAAATAACACAAAAATTAGTGGCAATAGTAAATAAAATCATTTGTGAATGCACTATGTCTGAGGTGTGTGTGTGGTATATATTTACACACACACACATTGGAGTTTAATATTGCATAACTGAAAAATTTGCCAAGATAATTCCTGATGCATATCCATTTTTCTTTATTTACAAGATTCCTGCTGAATAGATAATGCTGTTAACAACCAAGATATTTAACTACTTTTGTGAAATACCTCAATATACAAGTAAGGGAAATAGGATGAAATGCTTATTGGTCCGTTTATTTTAGATACACTGATCCTCCTTCAACAGCATTAAGAAATATAAAATATTCTATAGTATAGGACTTCCTTATAGAAAAACACTCCATTGCTAAATCATAGAATGTTATCCTGAGGTGCAAAGAAGAATAAAGCAAAAGTTACTAGGTTCTTATTAGACTGAAAAGCATAGACATAAGGTTATAGAAAACAAGAACATAAACAATATACAGTTTTCATTCTTAAGGATCTTTACTCAAGCTAAGGTTATAAGTCGATATATGCATAAATGGACTCTTAGTGGCTTATGGCAGTACATAGTAAGTGCCAGATGATTTACACAGAGTTGAGAAGAAAAGGTGGCTTTCGTGGGTAGGTAAGGGAGGTCTTCATAGTGCCAGTGGGACTTGAGGGGCCTTGGCATGATGGATGGTATTTGTAACTTGCATGAGGGTCAGTGGTGAGCAAGAGAGCCTGGGGATGGAAAAGCATGAGATGAGTTTGGAGGGCAGTTAGTTGCAAAATTTTGGATGACACAGCTGGAGACATACAATTCAAAGCATTCAAAAGGATTTGAAGAGCAGTCCTCTTTTCAGAGGTGAAGACACAGATCCAGAGAAGCTGTATGATTTGAGCAAGTAAGAGTCCTGGCCTTTCCAAATCATGATCCATTGCCTTGAACTATTTACTTTTACTTCCCTCTTTCCTTTTATTTGTTAAAATATAAAATTATTTCATTTTGTGAAAATAATCATGTTAGGGAGAATAATGTAAAATCTTTCTATTTGGAGGAGGCATTCTGTTTCAGATTGTAATGGTGGTAGTGGTGATGGTACTAATGAAACAGATGATGGTGAAAGAGACATGGTGAAGGAAGACCTGGTGAATGGTGACAAGAGACGAAAATGAAAAGCATTCAAGATGGCCCTGTGATTTCCCTCTGTATATGTAGTGTATTTCTAGGAAAACAGTAAAGATTACTTACTTAAAAAAACAAAAACAAAAAAGCAACAACAACAACATTAGCTATACATCAAATGTCAGCCCAAGGAATTCCCTGGTGGCACAGTGGATAAGAATATGCCTGCCAATGCAGGGGACACAGGTTTGATCCCTGGTCCGGGAAGATCCCACATGCTGTGCTCCTGGAGCAACCAAGCCCATGCACCACAACTACTGAACCTGTGCTCTAGAGCCTCCGAGCTGCAACAAGAGAAGCCACTGCAATAAGAAGCCCACGCACTGCAACTAGACGGTAGCCTCCACTCACTGCAATTAGAGAACGCCAGTGTGCAGCCACAAAGACCCAGTGTAGCCAAAAAACAACAAAAAAATCAGCCCATTATACAGAAAAATTTATTCATTTTTTCTACCTTAGATTTCAAGATTTTATTATGAAAATACAAATGATGAAAATTAGCCCTTTTGTTCTAGGTATCATATAGTCCAGTCTTCATTAAACTACCTTGCTTGACTCAGAGCACTTTGACATGAGGTTAGGTCACTACATTGACACACACTGAGTTTTCTAACGGATTTTTATTCATGGTCTCTTTTGACCAAATGGAAAGCATTCACCAGGTAATGTTAGCACCGTGTGCTCCTAGGACAGTGTTTGGCACATAGTATTAAACAGTTGCTTAGTACAAGGCTGTTAAAACAAACAATGAAATCCTCTTTGTGAGTTCAATGCCATAGCCATACTTCACCTTCTTCTATTCTCCCTGGGCAGAATATAATCACTTCAATCAGAACACTCATAAAAAAGAATCCTTTGATTAATTTAACTTATGTTTTTTATGAAGTTTAAATCAAAATCATTTTGTTTGTTTCAAATATGCATTAAAAAAACCCTTTCCAATAGAGTAGTCCACTTTATTGCCTTGGTAAATATAGAATGTTGAGCATAATTTTAATCTTTGCTAATGATTGGGGCCATTAAAAAGTTCCAGAATCATCATCTCAACAATTCTTTTTGGAGTTTATTGCTGTGCATGCAGAAGGTTTAGGCCTTTGAATTTGTGAGGCGCAGCTATGGCCTGCAGTGTGCCTTATGAAAATGGCTTTCAGGAATAAACTGACATTAAGGATGCATCCTACGGTGATGGGGCTTTTCCT
>NW_011475993.1:18457-19650 GCF_000754665.1 Bison bison bison | reverse complement strand
AGATCTGCATAAAAGAGACCAAGCTGGCTAATAAACAATTTCAGCTTATTCCCATTTTATCACTATCTGACCTCATGTATAACTAAATATGATCTAATTTTGTTACTTGTGAATTCAGTTCACTTCTAAGTTCCACTCCTAATCAAATTTGTGAGTTAACTCTATCCTGAAAATGAGAACAAAGGAAAAAAAAAATCTCTAAAATACTTCCCTCCACCGCTCCCCCAACCCCACACACACACCTACCAAGAGAAATTGCTATTAAAGATAAAAATGGCAACCTGCTCCAGTATTCTTGCCTGGGAAATCCCATGGACAGAGGAGCCTGGGGGGCTACAGTCCATGGGGTCACAAAGAGTCTGCCACGACTGAGCAACTTCACTTTCACTTCACTTGAAAACTTCACAAAGGGACCTCCCTTACCTGGGGCATAGAATTATTTAAAAGATTACCTACCTTTCTTTCTCATTAACTGAAAACTTTTGTCAGATAACCTATATTATTTTCAACAAAGTATAATAAAAAGAAAATTATTGTCTATTGTTTTTTAGATATCCCTTTTTGACTACTAAAAAATGTAAATGCATTTATCTCACAAGGAAGCTTGAAACCTTGGGGCTATTTTTCTTGTATTAAAACATATTCTCATCACTTCTTCCTCTTCAATTATTTTTTAGATTTATTCCTTGTGAAAGCATAAATAACTCCAGTTTGTCTTTGGCTGTAATGAGAAATCATAGCGTGGTGTATATCTTTTGTGATCTGTCAATTTGCTTATTGAAATATTTTTCATCTTTTCTTTGGAGTGTCTTTTGTTGCCTCCTCTTTCCTGACTAAAGTTTCTTGCCTCCTATGCATTCTTCAAAGGCTTAGCCCTTCTATATTATTTGTTCAATTTCTCCCTTTCAGGAGCTTGGAACTGTCTTTACTTCCCTCCTGCTATCATCTCCTTCTAAGAGTTCTGTTTTGAACTGTACATCTCACTTCACCATGCTCCTTTTGCCTAGAACAATACCCCACAGCAAGTGCATCAGTTACTTTACCAGGACTTTATGTTGTACCTGGTTTCTATCCAACTTTATTTTTTAAGTATTTTGAGGCAAAGATTTACTGTTCTGTATCTATTACTGCAAGTTGATGCTTTGTTGCCAGAGTTTATCAAACACGCAGCTCATGATGTGCTGTGTGCTTTG
>NW_011475993.1:16686-18357 GCF_000754665.1 Bison bison bison | reverse complement strand
AAATGTGCTGTGTGCTTTGCTTAGTCGCTCAGTCGTGTCCGACTCTTTGCGACCCCATAGACTGTAGCCCGCCAGGCTGGAGTGGGTTGCCATGTGCTCCTCCAGGGGATCTTCCCAACCCAGGGATCGAACCCAGGTCTCCCACATAGCAGGCGGATTCTTTACCAGCTGAGCTACAGGGAAGCCCCACAGCTCATCATACATAATGTAATTATCACTTTTTCACCCTGAAATATGAAAAACGCTTATAACAGAGGCTTTTCTATGGTAGAGATACAGAGACATCATATATGCTTACTCAGACTGAGGTCAGGCAAGCTGGAATTGAAATCTAGGTTTTAAAACTCAATGGCTATATGACCTTGGGAAAATTAACGTCTCTAAACCTCAGGTTGGGAAGATTGCTATGAGGAGCCTTGCAGACCTGATAGATGAGAAAGTCTTGTAGCAGACTCACCACAGGGTAGGAACATAATAAACCCTCAGTCCATGTTCACTGTTACTCCTGTTCTCATCTTCATCATCTCTATTACTGTTTACTCCTCTTGCAATTAGTTCCCAGAACTTTATATAAACTGTGAACCCAGCTCCTGTTGAATATTTATTGAATTATGTTATGTCTTTCTTATTTTTCTATTGCTGAAAATACCTTTTAAAAGATTCTACCTATATTCAATTGGAATTTTAAAGCTATTTTTAAAAAGCTGAAATTTTATCCCTTTGTTTAGAGATATGATCATTGTTGCACTTTTACAGATATAAAAGTCAGTGAAAACACTGATGCACACAGTTTATTATAATTTCAAAATATAAGATCTTAATGGTATACAATGAGTAGAAGGATGATTTGTTTCTATTTATCAAAAGTAAGTTTATACGAGCTTCATATATTGTTCATAACTCATTCAAAAGTCAGGTAAATAAAGGGCTGATTGAAAAAAAATTAAATGTCTTTACTATTAAAAGCCTTATATTTAAATGTATATACACATTTTTACAAACATTTAAATTCTATGGTGTGGCGGTTTTATTTGCTTTAGAGTAAGTATTTTGCTTATAATATTTTACAGTAATAAATAGGATCATAGGCTACCTATGAAATGTAACACAAAAAGTTAGAATTTAGATGCATACTTCATTCATATTTATTTAAATGAGCAATATGGTTCAAAAAATATTGATGTAAAATACAATGCACCCCCCCTTAGGATAAGAAAGAAAAAGCAACCAATTTTAAATGGAGCTGATAAGGCACACATGGAAATAAAAATTGGTTTGACTTATACACATCTTCCCATGCACTGAGCAATTGCTCATTTTTTTTTTTTAAGAAAAGCTAGCTCTTCTCACATGTATAAGACCAAGTTTTAATTTTGATCAGAAATGTAAATGTCTTAAAATGTCTCAGGAAAAAACTGGAGTTTGTAAGCACATGGTTTATCACCAATAACTTACAAGAGTACTTTATCACTGGGTATAAAAAATTGATTTCAAACTCATATAATATTTAATTTAGAGGAACTACTTTCTTAGCTCAACTAAGCTGCATTTAGGTTAATTTTGGTGATTACTTTTGAACGTGGTACTTGGTACCAAGTTAACTGTTGTAATTACTTTTGAACTTGGTACTTCCCTCTAGCGGTACTGTCATTTGGAAACAGTATTACATAA
>NW_011475993.1:13875-16586 GCF_000754665.1 Bison bison bison | reverse complement strand
ACATAAGGCTTGTCTTGTTGAACATGGCCAGTAAGTTCCTTGACAGCTTTCAAATGATTAATTATGGCTCCAGTGAATGTACAGTGCACTTTAAAAGTCACTCTTTTACACATGTCTGTATATGTGTAGAGAGATGCTAATGCTAAATGAGAAATAATCAGTGACAGATATTATGCAAACTATAATGTAGGAATAAAGTGTTTCACAGCTGCCCCACACTCTTTAGCACTTAAATCAATGTAGATATAAAGTAGAATGAGAGAAGAGATTAAATATCAAGTGTTAACCCACCATTAAGTGATTTTTACTGAGAGGAATCTTTCTTCTCATGATGACTCTATATAAATTCATTGAAAACAAAAGCACATAAGTGGCCCCTCTTGAAGGTATGTCTTACATTCTTGGTGACATTTCAATTATAATGTGAAGCTTAAGAAAACAATTGATTTCTGAAGTTCTAATGATTGATCCCTGCACTCTGAAGTGACTCTGACTACTGTTTATACATATTTTGCTTTAAAAAAATAAACTACACTCATACTAAACAGTTTTGCTTTCATAGAATGAACACACTTTTTCAAAATACTTCTCAAACAGCTACTTACTGCTCCTGACTTAGCTTCAGATTTACATTATAAGAGAAGGCCCATTATATACATCAACACTGCAAAGTGGAGAAATTTGTTTCTACTGCTACTGCTAAGTCGCTTCAGTCGTGTCCGACTCTGTGTGATCCCATAGACGGCAGCCCACCAGGCTCCGCCATCCCTGGGATTCTCCAGGCAAGAACACTGGAGTGGGTTGCCATTTCCTTCTCCAGTGTATGAAGTGAAAAGTGAAAGTGAAGTTGCTCAGTCGTGTCCGACTCTTAGTGACCCCATGGACTGCAGCCCACCAGGCTCCTCCGTCCATGGGATTTTCCAGGCAAGAGTACTGGAGTGGGGTGCCATTGCCTTCTCCGAAACTTGTTTCTGGGCTCCAGTAAATGGTTAAGAGAAACTCCACTAGTTGTTCTGCCGGTATCAATTTCTCATAGTGCACAGTATTGCACTGCCATTACTTTTTTTTCCCCTGGTGCCTGTTCATTTAGGTCACCTTTTGTAACCAAAGAATAGGATTGAGTGTCATTTATATTTACAGGCAGAATGCAGGGAACTAAGCTGACAGGCATAGTTCTGGTACAGTATTTTGTATTTTTGTCATTGGAAAGCAATTATGGCTCACCCTCCTGAGTTCGGAGAAGGCAATGGCAACCCACTCCAATACTCTTGCCTGGAAAATCCCATGGACGCTGCAGTCCATGGGGTCTCGAAGAGTCAGACACAACTGAAGTGATTATTCAGCAGCAGCAGCAGCAGCTCCTGAGTTCAGGGTAGGGCACAGTGAACAACAACTGAGGAGGTAAAGCCAGAGACACATTTAGCAAAAGGTGGGTAGGAACTTACCATGTATATCTTCTTTCACTGACCCACTGCAGCTCACTTAATTTAGGTGCGATTTTTTTTAAATTTAGGTGTAATTTTTGTACTACATACTCTTGATGTGGAAAATACACTTTTGATCTATTGGGGAAGTTACACAACATACTACCTGATAAGTGATATTTATGGATCATTTCATTGGCTATAATTGTCTTAGCTGTTTTATTACCTCCACAGATATCCCGTAATAAATGCACTGTTATTAGCCTTTTACAAATAAAGGAACTAAAATGTGCAGAAATAAAGCACCTTGCCCAACAACATATAGTTAATAGCTGGGACTGGAAGCCAGACTCATCTGACTGTGTCCTCTAACACTAAAAGTACACAGGGCTTAGAGTTGTTGTCCTGAACTGTGTCAAACCCAAGGTCTACGTTTCTAGGACATACATTTGGTAACACTCACACTTACTAATCTGAAGTGGAATGAATAGATTCCATAACTTAGTTTGTAGAATGTTCTAAATATAAGGGATGAATGAAATAATTTATAATCCAACAGTATCTATTTAAGTTTAAAGTCCTTTTGAATGTGTAAATGTTTCCATGGTCCCATGAGAGGGCTTATGGAAGAAGTCAGATACTGGCACCTACGCATGTAGACTCCCCTTTAATGTGGACATTTTCAAATGCCAACTTAAAGCTGATGACTTGTATGGAGTACTTGAGTACTAGGAGTGGCATCACTATCCAAGACCTGATAAAGGTCCTAGTTGTGAACACTGTCACTTCATTCCTGAAAAATTCACCAACTATGAAAACTATGCTTCCCCTTCCTCAAAAAAAAAAAAAAAAAACCTCTCATATAAAACCCACTTTATGTTAATCTGCAAAATGGATTTAGCCTCTAGGTGCATGTTACTATAAACAGGGTTTTCACCTACTGGAACATCCAGGGGCTTTAGAAGGGACTGTTCATACATTAATATCTCAACAAATCTGGTCTCTTATCTGTAACTATTATTACAATGTCCACTTCTCAACACAACCACCAAAAATGCCTGCCTGGTTCAAGTGAAAGATTGCATTCAAACTGTAAACAGAACAACCTCAGATGAGAACTTTAAGATTAAATGAGGAGATTATGCACAGATCTCAGTGCAGTATATTTGCACACAGTGCTGCTGCTGCTAAATTGCTTCAGTCGTGTCCGACTCTGTGCGACCCCATAGACGGCAGCTCACCAGGCTCCCCCGTCCCTGGGATTCTCCAGGCAAGAACACTGGAGTG
>NW_011475993.1:13344-13775 GCF_000754665.1 Bison bison bison | reverse complement strand
CATTTCCTTCTCCAATGCATGAAAGTGAAAAGTGAAAGTGAAGCCACTCAGTCGTGTCCGACTCTTAGCAACTTCATGGACTGCAGCCTACCAGGCTCCTCCGCCCATGGGATTTTCCAGGCAAGAGTGCTGGAGTGGGGTGCCATTGCCTTCTCCGTTGCACACAGTGAGCACTGACTAAAGCGGTAACTATTACTAGACACTGAAAACTCAAAATTTAAACAGAATTACTCTAAGGAAACTTATATCAACAGCTTAAACACAATTGCAGCATGTATAGCTTAAAACTGATAAGCCTATTTGTGACACTTAAGTGATTTACATTTTTTTTTTAACGTGCACCAGTGGCTGATTCATGTCAATGTATGGCAAAAACCATCACAATATTGTAAAGTAATTAGCCTCCAATTAAAATAAATAAATAAATTCTT
>NW_011475993.1:9651-13244 GCF_000754665.1 Bison bison bison | reverse complement strand
TATTTCACACAATACAAATGTTTGCATTTATATACATTTTATTAGCCACATGATAGATGCAGATTTCCTCTAAAACAATCATATTAATGATTTAACAAAAAACTTGAGTTTAAAATGCTTCATTAAAAAATAAATAAAATGCTTCATTATTCATGTTTCACAACACTCATCCAAACTATTCAAGTTTAACTGTCACTCAAAGCTCCGTCCTTTTTCATGGTTATAAATTGCATTTCAGAACTTTGTGCCTTTATGCTGCCATAAGTCATATTTTATAATCTGGCATACAATGAAGGATAGTGAACAACGTTAATTACAAGGTCAGTTCAGTGGCAAAGCAGAAATTCACTGAATAGTATTTTCAGGGAAGTAGCTAGACTCTATTATGTTTAAACTCTACCATAGTGAATATTCTGTATCAGACTCAATTCATGAAGAAAAAAATTTAAGCTATATGGCAAAGTGCCTTTCCCCCCTGAAATAATGTTAATAATTGAAGGTTTTCAAAATTTTATCCTGTAAATTTCAGATATGATTAAATGTTGACTTTTTAAAGGCTGGAGATGTCAAATTCTTAAAATTATATTTTCATCTTAATTTAATGATTAAAACATACTCATGGTGTTTAATAGACCTAACCCCAAATTTCTAAATCTGTCTGATTGTTCTATCTGGAAAATATTAAATTTAAGAAAGTAGAGTGTAGAAAAGTTTATTCTGGAGTATTTAAATGACATTTTCTTTGAAATGTCAATGTTTGCATTATTTTCAAAATAAATTTATTTGAAAATTATTTTATTAGAGTCAGTAATATGCCAGAGGATAAGACAGATATGAAATTAACCTCTATCTAAAACCATAATTCCATAGTCATTATTAAGCTCAACTGAAGGAAAGAATATGAGGATAATCAAAAGAGTCAAAGCCGTTTTTAAGGTAAAAGTTTAAAATGAATGATTTCCTTCATTTTTAGTAGCAGGTTATTCACACAGACTTAAGTGGGGTTTTTAAGATGAAACACTGTGGGTATTGACCTCTTTGTGCCTCAGTTTCCTAATCTAAAGGGAAAGGTGTATAGGTAGAGGACCACAGGGATCTATTTCAGCTTTTGCAGTTTATGGTATTTATAACTGCATTTTAATCAAGGGATTTATTCTTATTCCCATCTAGTAGGACATGCTTTGTCCCTTGCCCTGAGAGAGTCAGGGACCCAAAATTGTATCCAGGTCTCCAGTTAGAATTTGCTTCATTTAATCTCAGCCATTTCTTGGCATAGCTGTACTTTCTATCATACTTTTTAATATTAGGGGGAAATTTCTCATTTTGCCTTGTCACTTCAAACCCTCCACTTGAGTAATACCATGAAACAGCAGGTAAAAATAGGCCATGAAGTAGAAGGAAATATTTATTCAGAGCCTAGGCAAAGCTGAATCCTTTCCCCTTGTGTCAAATTTTATATCTACCATTAGAACAAAACAGATCTGCTTAGGGAAAGGGAGAAGACATCTTCCCCAAACTCTGCAGAAATCCTTGAGAAGGCAGGAAAATCAGCTCGAACTAATATTTGATAACGGTACATGTCCCATTTGGGGACAGTGCTGAGGGAATGCATTTAAAGCGGTACTGACTATTTGATTTAAATCCCTTCTGGTCTGATCCCAAAGTGATAGGCTCCATGTTCCTCAGTGGATGGGACTGTAAAGCTTTTTGAACCAGATGATTTATAGGTGACCTAAATAACTATTATCTGATTGTTAAAGATTAGCAAAAAGAGCTGGTATCACCAGGAATGGAGGGTTATGCCCTTGGCTTTGGGAACTTCTAAGGTAGTAGAAAGGGCAATAGGTTGTGTATTAGTCAGGGTTCTTCAGAGAAACATAACCAGTGAGATAAAAAGAAATCAATTATAAGGAACTGGTTCATACAGTTATAGAGGCTAAGTCGCAAGGTCTGCAGGCTAGAGTCAGCAAGCTGGAGGCCCAGGAGCCAACAAGAGAGTTCCAGTCTGAAGGCTGGCAGGCTCAAGACTCAGGAAGAGCTGATGTTTCAGTTCAAGTTTAAAGGCAAGACAATTGAAATGTCCCATTTCAATGTTCTGATTAGGTGGCACTCAGGCAGATGGAATTCTCCCATACTCAGAAGAGGGTCTGTCTTTTTGTTCTATTCACACCTTCAAATTATTGACAAGGTCCACCCATATAAAGAAAAACTATCTGCTTTTCTTGATCTACCTAGTCATGTGTTAATCTCATCCAGAAATACCCTCATAGACACACTGGAGAAAACTTTTGACCACATATCTAGGCACACTGTGGGCTAGTCAAGCTGACACATGAAATTAACCATCACAGGAAGTGATGACAAATCCCAAAAGCAGTAATAGTAGGTGCAAACTAAACAGCAGTATCATGAGAATGGAAGGCTGTCCCAAGTCCCTTTGAATTCCAGAGATAATACTGAGTTTGATGCCCTAATCCAGATGACACTTCAGATGACTCAGGTCAGATGACCTGCCTTGGAGGAAAAATGTGATGTCCTCCTCCTCAACTCCCCAACTTAAAAAGCAGTTTGTGTAGTGAAATGATGAGGGATGAACTGTGACCAGAAACAAAGAAACGGTAACTCCTGGGGTCCAAGCAAGATGCTAGTCAGCTTTCTGTTTTGTTTTATTTTAGATGTTTAATACTTAAATGATCTTTGCTCTGTATTTTCATAATTGCAAAATTGGAAATACCTTCTAAGTCCAATGAGGTAAGAATGCTTCAACAAACACTGGCATGAATACAAGATAGTACTATCCAGCCACTTAAAAATGTGGTAGAAGGAAACTAAAGAGCAAAGAAGAATATCTGAGCTGCAGAAATTTCTCTTACAGTGAAAGTGCTCTAAATTCTCCTGGGTAAAATGCAACACATTAATTAGGCAACAGGATTTACAAAACTCGATTGCCACTGGTTAAGATGCTAGAAAATAAGATCAAGAACAAACACTAGCTTAAAAGAGAGAAAAGGCAAGTGTCACATCCTAATGACAGTTACTAAGTGTAATAAAGTGACCAACACTGACAGGAAAATGGGTTGATGACACTAATGGAATAACAGAGAGAAGGCAGGCCATTGCCATGGACCTGAAGGGGGACACATTCATTCAAAGGTTAGATTTTTATCTCTGCTGCAAGTTTTATAATTGTATCCTCTCATTTTTTAAAAATAAAAATATAATGTTGATATTGATAGTCTGAAACTCTCTACTCCAACCTTTTTTCCCCATTTATAGTTATTTTAAGACACTTTTTGACTAAATTAGGTTTCTATTTGTTTTAAAGAACACACCCAAGCCTGTTAGAAAAGACTTTATGTTGTAAATTAAACACATTACAATGTAACATGAACCATGTCATTCCATTTTCATGAAAATATGAAGGTTTTAAATCCACATGTCCATAATTGGAAAAAAAGATGTAGGAAATGTTTAACATGGAGACATACTAAAACGTTACAAGTGATTTTCTCTGGAAAGTGATATTAACAGAGAGATTTGTTTCTTCTCTATGCTTTTCTATATTCCTCAAAAACTTTCATGAGCCGATATCA
>NW_011475993.1:8207-9551 GCF_000754665.1 Bison bison bison | reverse complement strand
GATATCATTTTCGCATTGTGACAAAAGTGGCATTAACTTGTGAAGTTTCATATTGTTTCAGCCTGTCGTTTTCTACTCAGTTTTGGGGCCCTCTCCCTCTAAACTCAAGCTGCCTGAGAAATGTCAACAGCTACAATACATCTGTTTGCATTGAGACTCTATGCACCCAGCATCTTCTTATATTATGTATTTCTTTTGTGTTGAAATTTCTATATAGACTGGGAGCACTGATACTTGATCTTTTCCCTAAACTCTTGCTGGATATGCAGTATGCAAGTTAAACATGGAGATATCCAACAGTGACATGCATCAAGAACTTAAATGGGAAATTCGTTTGATACTTTTATTTCCTAGGGTGAGAAAGAAAATTAGAGCAAGGTAGAATAACTGGCATAAAAATAGCTAATGTCATGCAAAATTTATTAAAGAAAATGTGATGCGGAAATTATCAAATCACAGAATATTAGAGCTGGAAGAGAGTCATTTTACAGATTCAAAAATTTAAAAAAAATCGAGAGAAAAATGGGTTTCTCTGCTGTTCCATGGATAAGCAGACCTCCCGGAAATGTCCGCCCCTGTTTTCTTCCTTTCAACCTTTTCAGAGCACTTAGTTTGTGCCAGGCGCTGAGAATATGCTGGGGAGTGAGAGGCAAATAAAACAGGCAACAATCTTGCTCTCATGCAGGTTGTAGTCTAATGGGTGACAGTGATAAATCAGGAGTGATAATAAGTTATTTTTTTGGCTAAGAGTCAAAAGAGGAAATTATAAAATACATGGGACTCCTGACCTAACAGGTAGCAGAATGTAATTTTCCTATTATATTTTGAAAGTCCTGCCCCTCTGCCTATTTTGTTTCTGTTTTTTTCAATATAAATTCTTAAACATGGCTTAAAATATTTTGGTTTTAGGCTGACCAAGGCAAATTCTTGATAAATGTATCCAAATAACATCAACACTTAATCAATTGATACTACTTTTCCAATATTGCAATTTGGGTCTTATCCTGTTTCATGTGTTCTGAGATCAAGACTTGTGCATTTTCAAAATTCATTTTGTCAATCAAAATTTCATTTACTTCTCCCTGATTGGCTAAGGCTTATTTATTTGGTGCTATTCTCAACTCATTCTTACATTCTCTGGGGAGAAAAACTGAACACTGCATTGCAGAATAGTATGTGGAAGTATGGAACATGTTACAAAACAATTTTTTCACAGACTTATCCCATGAAAGTTTCCTTTGACAATGCAAATAGAAAACCAAAATGCAAAGTGTAGAAAGATAGGGATAGGGCTTCCCTGGTGGCCCAGTGGTCAAGAATCTGCCCGCCAATGCAGCAGACACA
>NW_011475993.1:3234-8107 GCF_000754665.1 Bison bison bison | reverse complement strand
GAAGCCACTGCAATGAGAAGCTCATGCACTGCAACCAGACACTAGTCTCTGCTTGTCGCAACTCCAGAAAAGACCGTGTGCAGCAATGAAGACTCAGCAAAGCCAAAAATAAATAATTATTTTTAAAATCTTTTAAAAAAGAAATATGGAGATAAAAGCTGATCACTGGGATGACCCTGAGGGATGGGATGGGAGGGAGACGAGAATGGGGTTCAGGATGGGGGACACATGTACACTCATGGCTGATTCATGTCGATGTATGGCAAAAACGACTACAACATTGTAAAGTAATTAGCCTCCGATTAAAATAAATTAATTAATTAAAAAAAAACTAAAAAAAAGCTGATCCTGGGATCACATAGTTCCCACATTAAAAAGAATGAGAGATATACTACCTACTTAAATCCAACTGAAGGTAGTTTTCCTTCTGTCATCATACAAACAATAAGTGATAACCAATTCTGAAGTCAGAAAAGCTAGATATTCAGTTTTTGTATTTAAAATAAAGAAGTTCTACCAATTTTTGGTAAACATAAACTACTCATGTTGTTCTCTTCATTGAGTCTCTAAGTGGTGACAGTACATTTTCTTGCCTCTTTTCCCAGGCTGTAATTTATCCACTGAAGAACTGGCTAATGGCTTCAGTTCCACATGGCTAAATCCCCTGGAGAAAAAGCATAATACTGCATGCAAAATTTTACTGTAGTCTCAAAAAGGGCATTCTACTTCCTTTTAAAATTTTTGTTTCAGGTTCTTAGGTAAATCTGGTGGTAAAATGTTTACCATTTATAATTTTGACAAGAATGATCCTAGTTTATAAAATTGCTACTACTCATGACAGGAAAAGAGGCAAACAATATCATATCAAATACTGGAGGAAGAAAATGACCATCTCCCAGAGTACTGAAAATCCAAGCCAGATCACTCAACTTCAACTTCACAAGTAAATATGAAGGTCATTCTACACACAATGGCCAAACAAATGCCTAGGATCTATAATCAACTGTCCATGTTTATATCATAAATAATGCTGATTATATGTCATAGCTAGTATGCACACCAAATCAACAAATAATTTTAAAGATCCATTGGACAGCCCAATAAGGTACCACTTCCACACACGTGCACCATCTAATAACAGTCTTGGGACATGTATATATAAAAGGGGTAGAGAAAATACATTTTCAAAGACAGGAACTCACCCATATTTTATTTTTATCTTTGCAGAAACACATGTTCCAATCTTTTCTTTTCTCCATGCCTTTCTCTAAAGATAAATGGGCCTGCTCCTTTAAACAATCTGTTTATAAGAGCTATAGCTTCTGAGAGTTGAGTAAAACACACCAAGTAATATTTCTAAAATATATGCACCCCTTTGTTAAGGAGATAAGCCAAGCCTTTCTTTAGGTTCATACAAAAATTAATGCTTGCAACCCTGAATTAGTTTTGTGACAATCTGAGAGTAGCAGTGATTATCTATAGCTTTACTATTTTTGTTATGACAGGTTCCTATTCAGTCAAACTAGTTATTTGGGCCTATATTCTTCTTAGTATAAGCCTGAATATCATCTAAACACAGGACTTGCCACCACCCAAGACATTCTTTCTCTTTGGTTATCGTATTGAGAGCCATCTGCATAATCTGGAATCTAGCGTTAATTATTGCTCATGCTTCTCTCACCCTCCATCAGCTCAGACCTCTTTACAACAGTTTATTTTGCTCTTCAGGGTTCTCTGCTGGCTCAGTGGTAAACAATCCTCCTGCCAATACAGGAGATGTGGGTTCGATTCCTGGATCAGGAAGATCTCCTGGAGAAGGAAATGGCAACCCATTCCAGTATTCTTGCCTGGGAAATCCCAGGGACAGAGGAGCCTGGCCAGCTACAGTCCATGGGGTCACAAAAGAGTCAGACACGACTGAAGGACTAAACAACAATAACAGTAACATTCTGCTTTTCAGCTTCCCTATCTCTGTGGCAAAGCTATCTCCTGGCAACTTAATCACCAATAATCTTTCTTTTATTTGAAACCTCAATCCAATTTTGCCCAATGACAGTGTCGAACATTTATTATAGAATCTAGCATTTTATTATAGATGGCAATAAATCATTCTCTCGTTAATCTGTATTTTTTTTGTTTGGCAAACAAATTTTACATATCTCCAGGGCAGAAACAATATATTTGATTAACTGACTCATTGGCACAGAAAAAAACTATTATTGAGCTTTAATTATGGGCCAGATAGTGTACTATACCTTGAAAACAGAGACAGCAAAGAAACACTCTTGACTTTCAATGCTCTTGACTAGCCCTGTAACTGAATCCAATAATTGCTAGAAGAGACTTACTGAAGAATGTTCTAGATCAGTGGTTCTCACACTTTAGTGTGCACCTCTAGTATCACATAGAGGGCTGGTTAAAATGCAGACTGCTGGGCTCTGCTCCCACTGTTTCTGATCCAGCAGATCTGAAATGATGCCTGAGGATCTATAGTTCTAACTCCCAGGTGCTGCTGATGTTCTGGCCTGGGGTAAGTGATTTAGAGAAGAGCAAGGTGATCATGTAGGAGATAAATGTGCAAAGACACAATGGAGGAGAGTGCCTATTGGACTCAGGGAGCAGTGGGAAGGGTGTATGCTAGGTTTAGAGGGGGTGTGGGGGTTAAATGTGACGTGGTAGCCGGTGACAGACACATTTTAATAGATCTTGTGGGGCTTCCCTGGTGGTCCAGGGGTTAAGAATCTGCCTTGCAGTGCAGGGGACTCAGGTTCGATCCTTGGTTGGGGAACTAAGATCCCACATGCCACAACTAAGACCTGAGGCTACCAAATAAATAAATAAAATAGATCTCAGATGCCATGCTAAGAAATGTGGATTTTAGAATCATGAAGCACCATCGGAAATTTGTAAAGAGGGGAGGGATGTGATCAAACCGGGGTTTTATTTTTTAGAAAGAAAATTATTAGACTATTCGAGTGGAAGATACACAGAGGTTTATATCATGTTGATAACTCAGAGCTACAAAATGAAAATTATTTTGTTGTTTTAACACCGAGAGCTAGATATTATGCTTCTCCTGTATGGTCTGCCCTGGATTTCCTCAGCAGAACAGTTTTAACAATTATCCTTGAGAAAGCACAACCTCCAGTCAAGCTTCCCTCTTCCTTACCTAGTGGCCAGGAGATAACTGGTGGCCCACTTCAAGTAACACCAACATTTATATTCATGCTTCATAGACTCCTCAGACTGTTGTAGCAGGAAGAACACACGTGATTTTATTGATCATAAATTTGAAGGCTGGATTAAGTGAACTGAGGTAACCTAGCTAGTTAGTATCAGAGCTAAGACTAAAATTCAACTAGCCAAATATTCTGTTTGTTATCATAAAAAATGCATATAAATCAGTTTAAGTTTTTAAGTAGTTACAAAATGAACAGTTATGATCAAGTTTGCACCTGGACAGGCAATAATAACTAAGTCACAACTGCAATAATATCTACTTTGATACATATTTGTTTTCAGAGATGTTAAAAACAACACACATCTTAGAAGCAATGAAATACTGTAAATATTAATACAGGGTGTCTTTTCAGGATTTCGATTTTGTTCATGCAAGAGATGGAAGATGGCATGTCTGTAATGAATTATCTCTTGCCACATCCTATTTACAGGCAACAAAGCATCTTGCAATTTAAGAAATCACCTTTCAGTATCTTCTAAACCAGAGGAGCTCAGCCACAGCACAGAAGACTGCTATAAGAGCCAGACTACGCTGGGGGTGCTGGCTATTCTTTCTTTACTCTTCTGTATTTCCTTCCCTCCTTTCATTTGACAAGCAATTCCTGCAAATGCTTAAGAATTTATTCAGTCAGATGTTAATTTCCAACCATAGTTACAGCTTTGAGGCTAATTATCAACTGCTGACCTTGTGCCCTCATTCCTACCTCTCAAAAATAAATCACTTTATTACATGAACATCTGTTTCAATATATTTTTCTTTAGTGAATCCAAACAAAACAATTAAATTTTTCATTAAAGTGTTACTATTAATTTATTAAGACTTCTGATAATTTATTGCTTTATCTGGCTTTTGCTGAAAATGTGGATATTAACAGAAACCATCTTCTCTTTTAGATTGTACAAGTGTAAGTGTCAACATTCTTTTTGCTAAATTATAAGTTAATCCAAAAAACATATTTATAATTATTTAGGAAGCAGCTATAACTTTCAGCCACAACACTTTAACATAGAATAAGAAATACAACATTTTTATTCATTTTTAGCCTCAACAGACAATGCATCTATTAAATATGTTAATATCATGGGCATAACAATTGAAAATGTGTTTAATTGCTCAACCTTGGGGACTGGATAATCTATATCAGATTTCTATGGGTATTTCATGTCTCTGAATTATTATTTGGGCTCTCTGATGGGAGCCTGTGCCTCTAGTCTCTCTCTTCTTTTATCTTTCCTATGTAATCCCTCTGAAATAGATCTTTGAGTATATCAATATATCTTTTCTCAGTCTAAGCTTGTCGGTTTCTCCAAATTGCTTCTCTTTGAGCTCATCACTTCATCCACCTCATGTTTCTCCTTATGTGTCCAATAATGTGAGATTTCTTGATATTTTCAGGACAGTTCATGCTATTTTTTGCTTTCAAAGTTACTCAAGCTATTGTCCCACCTTTTGACCTTCTTCCTCTATATTGGCAAGATTCTACTCCAATTCCCAGATGAGCTCATATGACACCATCTCTGTTAGACTTCTCTAACACTTTCACAAATTTTATTATACCTATCTTGGAATACTATAATGACTTTAATGTTGCCCTTCCCAACTAGATCAAGCATGTACCATTTGCAACACATA
>NW_011475993.1:0-3134 GCF_000754665.1 Bison bison bison | reverse complement strand
CTCAACAAATGTTGTTTAATGCATGAATGACAGCATCTGTACAGTGATGTTTTCAGGGCCTCATCTCTCATTATCATTGTAACACACTACAACAAAGTTTTGATGTATGCTTCCAATGCAAATGCCTTGTGTCAAAGTCAACTATGAGTTTCAAAATGCTAAATCCAGTAGCAATTCTTTTGTGTTTGTGTAACTTAATTTTTCAGTAGCATTTGACACTGTCAATCCCTATATTTTGAAGTACTTTTTCATTTAGTTTCAGGACATCTGGTTTTCTTTATATATCATAGTTATTACTTCCTAGTCTCCTCTGACTGTCTCTTTCCCCTCCCTTTCTTTGAAAAGTATGATCAATTCTCAGCCTCTTTTCCCAAGCTCTCTTCCCAGAAGACCTCACTCAATCCCATGTCTTTAACATCATCTAGTCTCTCTCTTTGGAGAAGGCAATGGCACCCCACTCCAGTACTCTTGCCTGGAAAATCCATGGACAGAGGAGCCTGGTGGGCTGCCATCTATGAGGTTACACAGAGTCAGACACAACTGAAGCGACTTAGCAATCTCTCTCTTGACCTTCAGACTAATCTATCCAGCTTCTTTACCAGCATCACCAATTGGATGTCTAATGAGTTCTTGAAAATAATCATGGTCAAAATAAAACTCTTGATTTCATCTCTCCCTGCACTTTACTCTTCCTCCACAGTTTTTCTCCATTTCCCCTAGAAAGGGTATCTAGAAATAGCTTTCAGATTTTTTTTATACTGCATATCTAATCCATCACAGCAAATCTATCATCTCTGCTTTTCAAATGTATCCTAAATCCACACTCTCTTACTGACTCCCACCATTCCATCCTACTCTGAACCATCACCATCTTTCATATGGACTATTAGAGTGGTAGCCCATGTCATGTTCTTACATCACCATTGCCTTTTCAGTCTAACCTCTACTTGTGTGTGCTCAGTCACTCAGTCGTGTTCAACTCTTTGCGACCCTATGGACTGTAGCCCACCAGGTTCCTTTGTCCATGGAATTTTCCAGGCAAGAATACTGGAGTGGGTTGCCATTTCCTACTCCAGGGGATCTTCCTGACCTAGGGATTGAACCCATGTCTCCTGTGTCTCCTGCACTGGCAGGCAGATTCTTTACCACTGTGCCATCTGGGAAGCCCAAACTCTACTCAGCCACAAGAAATCTCTTTGAAGAAAATACATCAGATCACTTCATCCTCCAGCTCTAAATTCTCCAGTGATATCCCACAAATCTCAGAGAAGGAATTATATTCCACATCATGGACTGTAAATTATGCATAATCTGGCCCTTGCCCAATCTCTGACTTCTTCCTCCTCATCCTCCCCTTGCAATAGGATCCATGATATTTCTTGGACAAGCCAAGTCTCTCCTGAGCTCAGTGCCCTTGTCCTTGCTGTTTCCTCTGCCTAAAATATTTTCCCCAAGTATTCACCAGGCTAACTGCTTTAAATAACTCTTATCTCTTCTTAAATATTGCCTCCCAGAGAAGCTATGTCTTCCTACTCTGTCTAAACTACCCACCTTCAATATCATGTTATATCTCCTTAATCAGCTTTTTTACCCCAAGATGTATCAGTATTTGAAATCACATGTGTAAATATGTAATAAATGTAACAGATAAATATGTTAATAAATGTAACAATAAATAAATTTATTTATTGTTTGGCTCTCTACTAGGAGGCACGTTCCATGAGGGTAGGGATTTAATTTTGTTGACTCTTAAATCCTTAGTACCTGTCATATAATGTGTACTTGGTAAATGTGTACTGAAGGAATAAACACATTGAATGGATCCAAATTATTCCACTGTGGCATATGGATAATTTTGAGCCAAAGACATTTGAGAATCAACAGATGCAGAAAGATGCCTTTTCTATACTCCCCTTACTCCCCCAAAGCAGAACCTTCCAAATGAATTCAACTTATTATAAATCTCTCTTTAAGGGAGGCTTCACATAGCAGGGGAAATGATGGCTCCTATCACCAGAGATGAGAAGCTGGCAAAGGAATGAGAAATTGTATAAACAGACCTCACTAAAACAAACCCTACCTTCTATTAGCTCCCCCCATATGTTTCTCAGTCATTTTCCATCATTTATTTTCACTCAAAATTTTAACCCACTCCCCTTGTTAAGACAGTATATAAGCTCTACATTCTAACAGCTTTTTGAGCTACATTTTCTGTGAGCTCCAGTGTACATACATGAATAAAGTTTGCGTTTTCTCTTGCTAATCCGTCATTTGTCAGTTTACTTCACAGGCTCCCAAGTACTGAACTTAAGAGGGGAGAGTAAAAATGTTTCCTCTTCAACAACATAAATGAATGCATCAGTGAATGGATAGCTTGGGTAATTTTCCTCATCCTTCTAAGCCTCACGGTATTTTTCTTTTTATTGATCACACCATCAATGCCAGGCAAGAAATGGAAGTTCTGAAAAGTAAGGGTATTAGAAATGTTAAAAGGCTACCATAGAAAGATGCCATATTGAGAAATGGTTCACATGATCTTCACTGATCTCACTGTTAAGCTAAATAGTTGGCAGGGTCAGGATGGAGAGTGGAGATATCCTTCTGCACAAGGTCCCAGTGATGTGATTAAAAGATGCCAAAAGACACATAAAAAGAACAGCCATTCCTTTGATATCAGTAAAGGTTATCACTTACTCCAGTCTCATGTTTCCACAGAGCCCAGAACCCAGCAGGGCCCTCCTCACAGAAAACATGCTTGTCTCAACTTCAGGTTGCCACCAAAGTGGCCAGCTACCAAAATACAATCCAATCACATGTATACTCAGATCCTTCATAAATCCCCCTACCGCCAATCACATGTTTTTTAACCCCCCTAAAATTATTCTGAAAAAGTGAAAGTCATTCAGTTGTATCTGACTCTTTGTGACCCATGGACTATAGAGTCCATGGAATTCTCCAGGTAAGAATATTGAAGTGGGTAGCCATTTCCTTCTTCAGGGGATCTTCTCAACCCAGAGATCGAGCCCAGGTCTCCCACATTGCAGGCAGATTCTTTGCCAGCTGAGCCACCAGGGAAGACCCAAATACTTCATAACCAACATTAAATAACTTCTAAACAAATCTAGCATGGAATT
>NW_011475992.1:27111-29200 GCF_000754665.1 Bison bison bison | reverse complement strand
TTTTTTTTTTTTTTTTTTGCTTGAACTATGGTTTGCTCTTGGTGTTGGTCATATGGCATTTATGGTTCCTGGATTATATATGGGAACTTCTTTCATTTGGTTCTATTTCTGGGTCAGCTCAAAATTATAGCTTTTATTTTCTTTTTCAGTACACCCCATCAAGTTTCCTTTAGAGATTTCCTAGAAAAGTGATCCTTCAGCTTCATGATGGGAACACCTCCTTTAGGACAGAGATAATCCACACCTCCAGAGCTCTCACCTTAGATAAAACAGACATACCAGAGACTAGGGCTTCCCAGCAACCCTAATCTCCCTGATTCAGACTAGATATCAACTTCCTCCCATCCTCCCTAAACCAGTGATGTTATTTCATTTTTTTAGAATCAGTGTCACTATTCAGTAAAGAATGCCAAAATGTCCAGATATCTCTAAATCTGGTCCTAGGAACACCATTCTTTCATATAAGATATATTTGGAAGCTGGAACTAGGTTTTGTTAACAAAACATGGCAAAAGAGCTAAGGTTCAAAAGGCAGAATTGGACTTAAAACAGCTATAACTTCAGATATAAATCAAGATAGAAACTCTTTATTGTGTTCATCAAACTATACGAACTTACCAGATTCCAATTACCGTAAAGAAATAAATATATTTCTATAAACTCATCTGCTTTGTTTCCAGTTGGTTGTTGTGTTCTTTTCCCTGGATCAGTGAACTGAAAATATTGACTCTGCACACAGTGTCAAGTCCTCTGGAGAGCATGAAGGCTCGAGCAATAGAAAAGCTCTTCTGTCTTAGCTAGAGAAGTAGGAAAAAGCACTGGGGAACACAGCAGAATGAAATAGGAAGGCAAGGCAGGGGTAATCAAGGCAGCTGAGATTACTGGTACTTTCTCTTCTGGTGCTTCTAGAGCAATCTTCAAGAGCAGGGGCTGAATTACGGTTGAAAATATAAACTCTTGCTCTCTAGTTGCCACAGGAAATAATGAATGTATAAATTTAGTTCAAGAACACTTACTCAGACATCTCAGTGGATAATACACAGCTTACACTAGAAACACTTTGCTCCCATTTGAAAGCTGTGATGCACCACATTTTTGGAAAGTGGTAGACTGATTATGCAGAACCAGACCCGCTTTAGTTCTACTAGAAGAATTTCTTCTCTCTGTTTATATTGAATACCTGAAGTTCTACATGCCTCACCATTCCCATCTTAATGATCTTCCCAGACACAAACCAGACCTACCAGCTTGAGGAGACTGAACTGTGAGCTGCTGTTATTTATGACTGCTTGCTGCACCTTCTGGTCCAGCCCTCTGGAGGATCCGGAGGCTATTTTTACCTCCATGAACTCTACTCTGTCCCTTTTTTCCCACAGCCCACAGTGGGGCTAAGACCATTTTAGACATCTGAACCTAGAGCATAGGCACATTTCTTGTGAAGGGAAGGAGAGGAGGAGAAAAAAAAAATGGTGAAGGAGGAATGGGATAAAAGGAGGGGGAGAACATGGACTGGAGAAAACACACACATAAAAACACTCAATGTGGGAGTTGTGACAAATAGGTAGAGAGTTGAACCAGGAAGACTTGTGGGGAAACTGGGGCAGTCTACATAAGGAGTATAAATGTTTGAAAAATAAATATTCAAGACTGAGGACAGAGAGAAATGTATTTCAGACATTAAGTGTACTCTTAGAAAAGTTACATTTAGATGAGAATTTAACTTTGTTGTCATTGTTCAGTCACTAAGTCATGTCCAACTCTTTGTGTCCCTATGGACTGCAGCACACCAAGCTTCCCTATCTTTCACTATCTCCCAGAGTTTGCTCAAACTCATGTCCATTGAGTCGGAATATTATCCGTTAAAGAGGGTCATTTCTTCTTATGCACTCTGATTATGGTGAATGCATGCAAATGGGCATAAAGTGTAATGTGCTTCAGATGTATTACTTCCCCCTATTACCTACTGTACAGTGGCTTAAATGGAAGTTCAGTTCAGTTCAGTCACTCAGTCGTGTCTGACTCTTTGCGACCCCATGAATCGTAGCACGCCAGGCCTCCCTGTCCATCACCAACTCCTGGAGTTCACTCA
>NW_011475992.1:18624-25936 GCF_000754665.1 Bison bison bison | reverse complement strand
GATACTATGTCTCGTACTGTAAACCTAACTCTACGTCTTCTGAAGGGAACCTTGGGTTGGATATCAGCTTCATCCCATCTGACAATGCTCGTACTGACCATAAGTAAAGCTTAGGGGTAGAGATAACCCTGCTATACTTTATTCTTCCAACTCTGCCACCTCTTTCTGAACAGAAACTGGGATCCCAGGGGCATCTGCTACTACCTGGTTAATGTATTGTCAGCATGCCAGAATCAAAAATCCTCACTCAGGAAGAGTCTAAACTAGGAAAGATAATCAATCAAAGAAAGGAGAAATCATGACAGATAGGATGGAGGCAGACAAAGGTGATAACAACAGTGAATGATACCATCACTCTTTTCTACTGAGAATATTTCAGAAGCAAAGAATAACATCTTAACAGCTTTTCTCAGAGGAAGCACCAAGTCATAGATGGTTCCGAGAGAAGTTGCAGGAGCTATTCTTCCCTAAGAAGGAAAATTAGAGTAAATTAAGGAGTCCATGGGATCTGAAGAAAACATGATATATAGCATTATGAGCTCTATTTATCTCTTTGGTTATTTTATAGATAAACTGATAGTTATACTCTTTTGTACTGCTCTAGGCAGGGGTTGCAAAGCTGTCAAGTATCTATACACTGTGTAGCCATAAGTCAGTAAGATAATTTACTAAGATAGCTGCCTAGGTCTGGTGAAAGCAGATTGCTGTTTCATGATTGGTGCATCAGAGCCTGTTTTGATCCCTTGACTATACCAGATGGGAAAGTGGAGAGAACTGGGGGCACCAAGTAACACTAGAAGCCAGAGAGCTTCAAAATGTATGAGTACTAGAGTGGTACCATAGCCACTTATAACCAGAGACTATCTCTTGGAATTCAAGAAGATATGCTTGTAGGAAGCCTCATGGTGTATTCAGACTGAAATAGATATGAATATAGTATGCTCAATTTATAGTTTTAAGTGGCATTCAATGTTTTGGGATCCAGTGGTTTGAACCTTCATGTAAGTAAAATTTTCTCAAGAGAATAAACTAGTGGTAGAAATGACTGTAGGGACAGAGGAGCACTAAAATGGCATGGATATCTTCTACCCCAAGGTAAATGGGATGTATGATAATGATTTTCCTCCTATTCAGAGTGCAGCAGGAAACAGTGTGCTTAGGAAAATGGTAATAATTAACCACTCATTTAATGTCTATACAATTTAATGTATGTACATGCCAAGTGGGCCTCTCTGATGGCTCAGTGGTAAAGAATCACCTGCAGTGCAGGAGACAAGGTTCTATCATTGGGTTGGGAAGATCTCCTGGAGAAGGAAATGGCAACCCACTCCAGTATTCTTGTCTGGGAAATCCCATGGACAGAGGAGTCTGGCGGGTTACAGTTCATAGGGTTGCAAAGAGTCAGATTTGACTTAGTGACTAAACAACAACAATAACATGCAGAGTACTAAACAAAATATTCATACTTACTCATTCTGCAAAATGGTGATTAAAAAAAATATGTAGACATTGCACAGATGGAAAATTTTATCAGGTCCGAAATGACCTGAGGAGCCGGAAGATGTCACCTCTGCCACAAGTGCCAGAGAAGAATGTCAGGGATGCTCAGGGCAAAGCGCTTGACACTGAGAGTCAGAGTAATGTCTATAGTCTAGCCCAATCAACCCTTCACAATGCAGAAGTCATGTAGGGCTCTATCAGGTTGAAACTGGAGACAGGGAAGGCTTCCACATCCTTTGTAAATCAGGGGGCAGGCAGATCTTTTTAAGGTTATCATATATATTCTGTGTCTTTAGTGGTCAAACACTCCTAATCTAATCCTACGCCATTGACTAAGGCTTGCCATGCCTCTCATTTAAGGATTCTGCCAAGAAAAATTCCCCAAAATATGTAACAAATAAAGAATTTTTTTGAAGCAACAGGAAACAAAGATTAATGGAGGAATGTTTTCATTCTTATCTAAGATATTAAGGCAAAGAAAAATCGGAATTCATTTCAGAATTAAAAAGTGAAATTCCCTTTCCAGTATACAAATAATTCCTGACTTTCTTTAACAATTCCAGGAGTTGGATCTGATTCTTTTTACCCCTTATAACCTCCTGAGCAGTTTCTGGATTCCCTGCTTGATCTCCTTGGTTCTCACACCATAAACAATGGGGTTCAGAGCTGGGGGGATGAGGTGGTGCAGGATGTTGAGCAGGATGGGGACATCTGGGGGAATCCTCTTCCTGGCCAGGTTAGTGATGACTAGGACCAGCAGGACTGTGCTGAAGAAGAGGATGAGGATGAAGTGGGAACCACAGGTGCTCAGGGCCTTGGCAGCAGCTCCCTCAGCTTTAATCCTTAGCACAGCTTTCAGGATAAAAGAGTAGGAGAGAATGATAAGGATGAGGTCAGAGCCCAGTAGGGTCCAGCCTGCCACAAACTGGTAGAGCCGATTGAAGGTGGTGTCATCACAGGAGAGTTTGGACACAGACAGGTTAGTGCAGATGCAGTTCTTGATGATGTTCTCTGCACAGTATCTCAGTCTGGCAGAAAGGATTGGAACAGGGAGAAAAAAGAGGCCATTCCGGGCCACCACAAAGATGGCAGCCCTAACTACAAATTGGTCAGTGATGATGGAGGGGTATCGTAGTGGGTGACAGATGGCCACATAGCGGTCATAGGCCATGACCATGAATGTGCAGGACTCCATGGCAAGGAAGCAATTTATGATGAACATTTGGAGGAAGCAGGCTGAGAAGCTGATGGACCTGAGGTCAAACCAGAAGATGGCCAAGACCTTGGGGATGACGGTGAGACAGAGTACAATATCCAGCAAGGAGAGGAGGCTGAGTAGGTAGTACATGGGCTCACGCAGACAGGCCTCCAGCCGGATGGTGATCAGGAGGGTGGCGTTGGCCCCCATGGCCAGGACGAAGAGGAGACTGAGGGGCAGAGAGAGCCAGTGCTGCCAGCTCTGGTAGTTAGGGAAGCAGATGAGGAGGAATTCGGAGACTGGGGGAATGGAGTAGTTGCTGTATGATATCATGTAATGTTTTCTGATCACATTGAAAATTCAGTCCTTAAAATGTAAGACAGAATATATTACCACAGAAAGTATGCATTCTAGATATGCTCTTCACCTGTCCCAATGAAGTTTTCAAACCATCATCAATCATTGCTGACATTTAACTGAACAAACTTCATGCTATATTATGCTGAATGTTTATATTCATTAACTCATATCATCCTTTTAAAAGCACTTAAATATAACTAATATTGTTATTCTAAGTTTGCAGATAATGAAAGTGTACAGATAAAGGGGAGCAAGATAGTTTGATCAGAATTTAAAAGTTAGTATGTGAAGCCAGGACTGAGAACCAAGGAATCTGACTCTAGAGCTCTTTCACAATATTTAGCCTCAATAAGCACAGTTTAATTAAGGCTTTCCTTCCCTCAGAGTTTAGAAGGGACAGCCATACAGAGGGCTCTGTTCAGCTGACCACATGGAAGTCTTAGAAAAGCCCAGCCATTTCTGTACAATTGGACAGGGACTGACTTCAGGATTCTTTATCTTCATAAAAGATTAGAGGTAAATATTCCTTGACCCCACCCAAGGAGAATATGTTCTTCCAACCTCAAAGAGGATTTTACTTCAAGGCATAATGTTTATCATTCTCTTACTGGATTATTTGCTGCTATTTCTCTTTGTGAAATTTGAAGAGTGCTTTCTTTGGCTTGAGTCCTTTAGAAAAGACTGTGAATTTTCTATCCTAGTGACAGAGACAGTCAGTATTGAGGGATACCAGGAGGTTACCAAAAGTAAAATAGAAAACTAGTTAGTGAGTGAGTTTTAGGCATATTAACTTCAATAGGAATTCATATACCTTGTTAGCAAAATTATCTGTGATTTCTTGTGGCCGGACCCAATGATCCCAGCATTTGGAATCTGTTCTGTAAACTTATCTGCTTTGATTCCATTTGTTTCTTGGATTGGGTACTGTCTTATCCCCCTCACTGCTAAACAGAGATCAGGGTGAACCAAGTACTAAGAAGGCTGACAACAATGAATGCAACAGTCAAAGAACAGGAAAGAGCCAGAGAATCGTGGCAGGATGAAGGCAGGAGCCCAGGCAGTCTATAATCAACAGAGTTACGGTTCTTAACGATGCTTATGAGTACTATCTGACAAGTATCATGTAGGAGGGTGAAGTGTGTGCAAGGAGGTATCAGACTTTTGCTGTCAGATAAGAATTGGAAAAAGAACTTTCACTTTTTATGTCTCAGACTTCCCAAATGCAGATTTTATCAATATAACCCATACACAAACACATACACAATTTCTACCCATTGTAGGGCTTTTAAGACAAACCAAGGATTCTGAGATTAAAACAGCAATAGGGAAAATTATGTATCAACTCTGTCCTGTATTCCGATTTGTGATTAAGAAAATTACCCTATGTGAATCAGAGAAATAAGAAGAATAGTAAACATATCCACCTTTCCTGAAAAGGCTTCTCCTTTCCAAAAACTTCAAGTTCTGAATCCTCAGAGTGGCTTGATCTATTTGAACAAATGAGAAACAGTCAGTGCCTTCTCAGTACTTGGTCTTATCGTAAAGCATACAAATGTATAACATGGATTAAGGAAAAACAGTTATCTTCTGAGAGCTTAATTAATAGAGGAAAATTAACCTATCAATACTTACAATACAGTATAGTTGTGGCTCTAGTAAAGACGATCTTAGAAGCAACTGGAAAGAGACAAAAGTACAGATGAATGAAACAATGTGTTATGCTTGAAATGCGGACCTTAGATGGAAAGGAATTCCAATTCTGGCTTTTATACTCATTGTACCACCCTGACAGCTATTTAAACTCTTTGGTACCTAGTTTTCCCATTTATAAAACAGATAAATGATATTTAGCTTCAGTGTTTTTGGGGAGACAAAAAGGATCATTTCCTGAGATTCTGTTAGCCCAGGGATATGACAAGCTAAGAGCATCAGAACAGGAAACAAAAAGGGATAACATTCACCTGGAGAGAGGAGAGGCTCACTCTTATAGGTAATGGCAAGAGAAGAAATGTCTGCCTAGGTGGACTCAGTAATAAATAATGATGGGGTTTTCTGGGCTGGTAGATCCCAATTTCTTTGGGGAGAGGAGATGGGAGAGAAGAGCGTCAGGAGACAAAGTTTACAGGCATGAAGGAGCATATGCAGCCATTCACAGCCCACCTGGCAATAGGCATTGTCAGGTACATCCTAAGGAATCAACAGAGAATTTGACACAGGGAAGTGCCGTGCTACAGACAGGACAAAGGAGACTTGCACACAAGCCTTTTAGAGAATACTGAATAGTTCAAAGGAAAAATGATCAAGATCTGAACACAGGCATGTAGGTGGAGAAGAAAGGATGTATTAGAGGGATGAGGAGGACTCTTGAATTTGGTGTAAGAAAAGACGAGATGCAGGGAGACTAGAGTTAAGAACGTCACCAAAAGTCTTTTAAGTGACACGGGAAAGAAATGTCCCTTTCAGACCTCGAATAACACTGATATAGTATAGCAATATACTTTCAGCTCCATCTTATAGTCTCTTTTAAATTCCTTAATAGCTGGAACCATTTTTTTTCTCTATATATGTATTCTCCTCATTGAAAGTAAGGCTTCTTATTCTAAGAAGTGAGGACTTGTTGGCCATCTAGGGTATAGATTTGATTGCCAATACTCCAATTCCATTAGTTTTTACTCACAGGCTGATATTTATAAAGGAGTGGCTGCTGTGATTCTTTGTTCCAGGTGCTAACAAAGAAAACATGTTCTCTGACCATGATATATTGAATCTGGAAAGGTCAGATAAGTCTTAAATAACCAAAAATATAATAGGATATCCCAACCCAGAAATGGCTGCCTAGAAAAAGGAATGATCATCTTGGCTCACAGATGGATTTAGACTAGGTCGGAAAGAAAAATCCTGACCCAGCCAGGCACACAGCCTTGGTCTCCCAGCCATGATATGGGTGAAGGGCTTTGAGCCTAGAGTTGTTTGAAGCCCATATACCTTGTATGGCCACAGGATCTAAGTATCTTCACAGGATCAACATCTGCACTAGGCCCTATTGAAAGCATTCCATCTCCTTTTTATTCCTGGACTCGCCTCCTTTCCTCATTGCCTCCTTCCTCACATTTTCCTGGCCCCAGCTTGGACTTACCACCTCCAGAAGTTTGCACTGCTGCTGCTTCTGGTTGTTGGGGAAAGTACCTGAACTGGCCCTTCCAAAGGCTCTACAGGCCGATTTTATGGGCTCTAGCTTCGCTGTGCCCCTTCCATCCTCATTGCTCACAGGGGTTGGTCCCCTTGTCAGACACCTGTACCCCAAGGCCCTGTGGTCTATTTCCCAATAGAGTATATTAATTCAGCACTGTGAACAGAGTGAGAGAGAGAGAGAGAGATCAAAAGCTCTTGGGGAATCCGAATAAAGAAAAAGAAACCCCAAGAAAAGAAGTGTAAGATGAGGGATGAGAACCTTCTCAGAAAAAAATTTCTATAGTTGCACCTGTGGGGAAAGGACAGAATAAATTACCCTTAGCAACTGTAAGTCCGTGTAGGGAGGTGACAGAGGAACACCCCCAGTGATCAAAAGAGCAGGGATCTCAGAGGAGCATGGACCACAGGCAACCGTGGGGGCCAGGAAGCACTTTCCATGTGTCCCATCTCATGTGATGGGAGGATCAGTGGTTTGGATCCAAGCAAGTAGCTCGGAGTGGCCTTCTTTACAAGTGGACTCATGTCCAGGGTTTCACCTTCATGACTGGTCTTTGTCTGAACTGTCACTATGGTTGTAGGAAATGCTACTGTTAACAATACACATCTTATACAGAGCAACACTTAGCATTGCTTTCTTGGGAAAACAAGAGGGATTGCCACCAGTACAGCCACCACTCTGAATTGAAAATCAGACCTAAAAATAGCCTCTCCTGTGAAGGTCTTCATATGCTTCTTAGGAAAGGGACACTCAGGCTAAATGTAGGATCTTTGGGACCTTGTGCACAGGAATCACAGAGAGGAGTCCAGGTGGAGTCTGGTTCTAGGTCTCACACTCTCCTACACACAACTGCTGGAGAAGGAGATATCAGGGCTGGAAAAAAAAAAAAAAAGAAGAAGCAGAGAAAAAGAGGAGAGGAAGATAGAAAAAAAAGGGAAGGGAGAGAAGGAAAGAGGAAGAGGGGAGATTATTAAGGAAACATCAGATCAGATCAGATCAGTCGCTCAGTCGTGTCCGACTCTCTGCGACCCCTGTATCGCAGCACGGCAGGCCTCCCTGTCCAT
>NW_011475992.1:14927-18524 GCF_000754665.1 Bison bison bison | reverse complement strand
AGACTCACGTCCATCGAGTCAGTGATGCCATCCAGCCATCTCATCCTCTGTCGTCTCCTTCTCCTCCTGCCCCCAATCCCTCCCAGCATCAGAGTCCTTTCCAATGAGTCAACTCTTCGAATGACAAAGCTATTGAATGATTGTAGTTAATGTTTTTACGTATACAATTGAATTTACAAAATCACACAGCTAAAAAAATGATTTTGTCCATGCTTGTGAGAAAATGAAACTGAAATATGGCAGGTTTAAATTATCTACCCAATTCATATAGCTAACCGTAGCCTAGGCAGGATATAAAGGTGACTTCCAAATATTAAAATTCAAGTCTTTTTAGAAAAAAGTGAGTGTCAGGAGGTTCTTTCTCAAGAGTATATGTCACATTGACCATTCCATCACTCAGTGAAGAGCAGGAAGAATGAGGCATGGTGATCACTATATCGTGTTTATTATTTGGTTAAGTATGCAATCCATTTGGCTGAGAAAAAAAGATTGGTGCAAAAGAAAATCAAAGTTTATGATTCTAAGCAAGGCAGAATTTACCCCATAGCAGGAAAAAGAAATGAAAAGTTATAGTCTCAAGACTATCTTCTAGCTGATACTAGTCAGCTGGATAATGTAGTACAGAGCTCCTCAGACTTCTTTCAAGTAATCAATATACCTAGGAAGTCAGGGAGCCTGCACCCACCTCACCCATGAGGAAACAAGACACATGGACCCATAAATGTCCCTCTTTTGGCTTAGTCTGCATACAAATCAATAGTTACTTTTACAGCAGTGATCATAGGTCTTTGGAAACTCTCAGCCTATTTTTCAAATGGGGCACAGTTCTTAATTCTATTATAAACATCCAAGTAAATGCAACAAATTCAGTGACTTTGTTGAGGAAATCCATCAAGGTCTGTCTTCCCCAGATATAAACACCTCTAGTTCCCCTTCGCAATTAGGTCCCAACAACAGTGTCTCCTGACAGACAACAAACTACATGAACTCAAAGACTGAGCAGAAAATCATCATTTGTTTTAATTAAATGTTGAACTCCTGAGGTCACCATGGCAGAGTGACAAGGGAGGTCTCAGGAGAATATTTAGATGGTCCTGAGCTGGGGGCTGGGTCTGGGGAGGGATTCAGATCTCTGCACCACATCCACTGGACTTCTATCCCTGGCATGCAGCTTACCTATGCTCCACCCAGTGCCTTCTCTTCTTCCTACTACAGGTGATGGGGATGACAGAAAACCATGGAAGGGATCTAAGTGTGTCCCTCTGCTTCTCTTTCTTATGTCTAAAATAAAACATGGAGAATTACTTAATAAATCATCTGGAAGATGCAAACAAGAGGTAGATCAGGCTGTAGGGTAGACAGTGTCTCAGACAGACCAGAAAAGCCATAGAAATTTCCGAAGATTCTCCTACCACTTCTCACTTTTCTCATGCCACAGTTGGATTTTTGCTTGGCCATCAGTGTATATAAATGATAGTTCAATTCAGTTCAGTTCAGTTGCTTAGTCATGTCCAACTCTTTGCGACCCCATGGACTGCAACACGCCAGGTTTCCCTGTCCATCACCAACTCCCAAGCTTGCTCGAACTCATGTCCATTGAGTCAGTGATGCCATCCAACTATCTCAACCTCTGTCATTCCCTTCTCCTCCTGCCTTCAATCTTTCCCAACATTTGGGTCTTTTCAAATGAGTCAGTTCTTCACATCAGGGGGCCAAAATATTGGAGTTTCAGCTTCAGCATCAGTCCTTCCAATGAATATTCAGGACTGATTTTCTGTAGGATGGACTGGTTGGATCTCCTTGCAGTCCAAGGGACTCTCAAGAGTCTTCTCCAACACCACACTTCAAAAGCATCAATTCTTTGGCACTCAGCTTTTTTTATAGTCCAACTCTCACATCCATACATGACTACTGGAAAAACCATAGCTTTGACTAGACGGACCTTTGTCAGCAAAGTAATGTCTTTGCTTGTTAATGAATATGCTGTCTAGGTTGGTCATAACTTTTCTTCCAAGGTGCAATCACTCTTCAATTTCATGGCTGCAGTCAACATCTGCAGAGATTTGGGAGCCCAAAAAAATAAAGTCTGTCACTGTTTCCACTCTTTCACCATCTATCTGCCACAAAGTGATGGGACCAGATGCCATGATCTTAGTTTTCTGAATAACTGGGTTTTAAGCCAACTTTTTCACTCTCCTCTTTCACTTTCATCAAGAGGCTCTTTAGTTCTTCACTTTTTGTTTTGGCAGCTGCCAAGTTATCTTGATGCTTTGAACTGTGATGTTGGAGAAGACTCTTGAGAGTCCCTTGGACTGCAAGGAGCTCAAACCAGTCAATCCTACAGGAAATCAGTCCTGAATATTCATTGGAAAGACCTTTGCTGAAGCTGAAGCTCCAATACTTTGGCCACCTGATGTGAAGAACTGACTCATTGGAAAAGACCCTGATGCTGGGAAAGATTGAAGGTGAAGAAGGGAACAACAGGGGATGAGATGGTTGGATGACATCACAGACTATGGACATGAGTTTGAGTAAGCTCTGGGAGTTGGTGAAAGACAGGGAAGTGTGACATGCTATGGTCCACGGGGTTGCAAAAGGTCAGACATGACTGAGCAACTGAACTGAACTGAGCAGCAAAGACTCATAGAAACCACCACTGAAAAGAGACTAGATGGTGTGGATAGCTGTCCTCTCAAGACTGATAGTGTTAGATAGACACAATTATGCAGAAAAGGAGTGTCATGGGGAAAAAGGAAATAAAAAAAGAAAGAAAAATGTTACATTATGCCAAAGAAAATTCTTATGTGTTTTGTGATGCTATCGGCTAAAAATGTCTGGGGTGTGTGTTTAATTGCCAAGTGGTGTCTGACTCTTTGCAATCCCATGGACTGCAGTCTGCCAGGCTCTTCTGTCCATGGGATTTCCCAGGCATTCTTGGGAGTCAGTTGCCAGTTCCTTCTCCAGGGGATCTTCCCAACTCAGAGGTCAAACCCACATCTCTGGAATTATGGGTTCCTATTCCTTGCAGAAAACCCCCAGAGATATTTTTCCAACCAGAGCCAAGGCTGAGGCTGAATCAGTCCTTGTAGTTCTTACTATGATTACAAGATACTCCTCAGCCACAATCATCAAGAAACTTTGGGAAAACAAGGTTTATTGCTCACACGTCCTATAGGGTAAAGAGTATACCTGAGCCACACAAGAAGGTCAGGGGTACAGAAGAGGGAGAGACAGAGAATGGACCTGAGGTTCTGCTTTTACTGGGGTCAAGAGTGAGGTCCCAAGGTTTTCACAGTTTCACTCTTTATTGGTGAGTTTAAAACAGAAGAGAGAAAATTAAAGTACAAGGAAAGAAAAGCAGGGACAATCAGCAGATCATTTATTTACAGGACCAGAGCTTTCTAAAATTTCACAGGCTGATATCCTGGTTCTTTACCTAGTCATGTCACTGGTGATATGTTTATTTGAGATGAATGTTTTTATTTTTTTAATTTTATTTTATTTTTAAACTTTACAATATTGTATTAGTTTTGCCAAATATCGAAATGAATCCGCCACAGGTATACCTGTCTTCCCCATCCTGAACCCTCCTCCCTC
>NW_011475992.1:14520-14827 GCF_000754665.1 Bison bison bison | reverse complement strand
GCCATTCTCCCAAATCTCCCCACCCTCTCCCTCTCCCACAGAGTCCATAAGACTGATCTATATATCAGTGTCTCTTTGCTGTCTCGTATACAGGGTTATTGTTACCATCATTATAAATTCCATATATATGCGTTAGCATACCGTATTGGTGTTTTTCTTTCTAGCTTACTTCACTCTGTACAATAGGCTCCAGTTTCATCCATCTCATTAGAACTGATTCAACTGTATTCTTTTTAATGGCTGAGTAATACTCCATTGTGTATATGTACCACTGCTTTCTTATCCATTCATCTGCTGATGGGCATCT
>NW_011475992.1:0-13436 GCF_000754665.1 Bison bison bison | reverse complement strand
TGCGGTGTTTAGCCACTCAGTCATGTCTGACTCTTTGCGACCCCATGGACTGTAGCCCACCAGGCTCCTTGTCCATGGGATTCTCCAGGGAAGAATACTGGAGTGGGTTGCCATTTCCTTCTCCAGGGGATCTTCCCAACCCAGGGATCAAACCCATGTCTCCCACATTGTAGACAGATTCTTTACCATCTGACCACCAGGGAAGCCCATTTTACATATAGCACTGTGTATATGTCAATCCTGATTTCAGATGTGCACAGCAGTGAACATCAACTTACAGCAAGCAGTAGTGAGCAGTAGTTAGAAGCAAGGTCTTAGTTTCCCAGACCAGGAGTCCTAATCACTGAGCCACATGGGGCCAGCAGTTAGAGCCAGGATCCCTAGTCTTTGCCTGCCTCATCAAGAACAAATTCAGGAGAGGAGGCAGAAGGTAAAGTAAAAAGTTTATTGAAAAGTACTTGCAGAAAGGGGCACAGACGAGGTCAGAGAGAGAGTCACTCCTTTGGGAAGTTTTAATCCTTTATAAGGGGGCAGTTTTCTGGGTCTTTGTCCTCTCTGAGGCCAGTCATCTTGCTTTGTCCCCCGCCCGTGTTAATCTGTTTCAGGACCCTCCCCTGGGGTGAGCATGCACACCTTTACCAAGATAGATCTCAAAGTGAAGGCTTCTGGGAAGAGCAAGACTCATTATGGCCTGGAATTATTCTCTGACTTTTGACTCCAGGGAGCCTTTCTGCACATGTATAGTGTCTCCCTTGTCCCAAAAGAGAAGGAAGAGGAGATCCCTCAATCCTTTACTCAGACAGAGTTTTTGCCTCTCTTTGTCCTTGCCTTGATTATTCCCTTGACATGTTTACAGGAGACAAAGACTGGCTATTTACCCTGTTTCTGTGTTACTTCCATTTTGGAGAACAAATGGGAGGCTTGCTCATTGTAAATTTCTCAACTGGAGCCCACCTATCTGTTGCCTCAGGAAATGCAAAGGGAGGCTGGCTATGATGTCCAACTTGGAGCCTCTCTACCTCCTATCTCAATCCCAGTCTCTCAGTTTATCCCTACCCTCACTTTCCCCCTTGGTAATCATATGGTTGTTGTATATTTAGTTTATAAAATAACCTCAATAATGTTCTCCATAAAGGCTATACCAATTTACATTCCTACCAACAGTATAGAAGGCTTTCTTTTTCTCCACGCCCTCTCCAGCACTGACTGTTTGTAAATTTTTGATAATGGCCATTCTGACCACTCTGAGGTAATATCTTATTTTTCTTTTATTTGAAGGAGATGAATATTTTTAAAGCGTATGCTTCAGCAATCAAAACCCAATGCCAGGCACTTACATTATAATCAAAAAAGCTACCTGTCAGGTGCTTACACTACAGAGTGATTCTAGCATCTGGAATTGACCTAGTACTAACATATCAGAGGGCTTCCCTGGGTAGCTCAGCTGGTAAAGAACCCTCCTGCAATGTAGGATACCCCAGTTCGATTCCTGGGTTGGGAAGTTCCCCCAGAGAAGTCATAGGCTACCCATTCCAGTATTCTTGGGCTTCCCTGGTGGCTCAGTGGGTAAAGAACTTGCCCGCAGTGCAGGAGACCTGAGTTCCATCCTTGGGTTGGGAAGATCCCCTGGAGGAGGAATTGACTACCCACTCCCATATTTTGCCTGGGAAATCCTATGGACAGAGGAGCCTGGTGGGCTACAGTCCATGGGGTCGTAAAAGAGTCAGACAAGACTTAGTGACCAAAACAAACAACATTTAGAAAACAATTGCTGTAAATAGCTTGGCTTTTAGAGAAAGCTTTTGGTAAACAATTAAAATAGTTGTTGACCCTAATATTTTATGAGCAGGGAACAGGCTACAAATACAGTACCTCCGAAAGAAGTCACGTGCTCCAATGCCTGCTTCATTTAATGTCACTGGGGACAACCCCCCCAAAAGAAGAACAAGGGGACATAGAAAACAATGGTCAGGAGATCCTCTCCCAAAGAACATAACCAGTATCTAGTTAGGGATCTTCCCCAGCTGTCAGGAGGTTAAGATGTGATGCCTGCCCCCAAAGCATTCCAGCATTACCATTGACAAGTTTCTGTGAAATGTACCCCATGCTTCACTTTCAACTTAGACTCTTAATGGCTAGTACCCAGTTTCTGCTCCACCATTAAATATGTGATGAAAGAAGGAAGATGATGGTCCAAGAGGAGCCACATCAGGACTGATGAAGAAGACCACACATTCCTGGTGATCTTGGACTCTGTGCTGCCTTCAGTGACTAAATGAGAGTTTGGGTAGCCTCACTTGGAAAGAGTCAAGTATGTGTTACATGTGAGAGTCTCTCATATCATTTCTCTTAAGAAAGAAATATTTAGTCACCCTGCCTCTCCTCTAGGCAGCTAGATTTATGTGAGGATTCTGGACAACACAATGGTAAAGAAAATGATGTAAATCTCTCCCAGATTGGCCCCTAAAATATCCCACAAGATTCTGCACACTGTCTCCCTTCATTGTGTGACACATTCATGCTCAGTCATTCAGTCGTGTCCAACACTGGGCGATCACATGGACTGTAGCCCACCAGGCTCCTCTGTCCATGAGGATTCTCCAGGCAAGAATACCGGAGTGGGTTGCCATTTTCTTCTCCAGAGGATCTTCCCGACCCAGGGATCTAACCCACTGCTCTTGTGTCTCCTGCATTGGCAGGTGGATTCTTTATCACTGAGCCACCTGGTAAGCCTCAGTGTGTGAAAGTCAGATGCAGAAGGATCTGTGAAAGTCTGTAAGGCCTTATGATGCAGAATACCCAAATATGACAGAAGCATGGGTCTACATTTTGCATCTAATATCTCTTTCCTTTGTTGTTGTTGTTCAGTCGCCAAGTCATGTCCAACTCTTTGTGACCCTATGAACTGCAGCACACCAGGCTTCCTTGTCCTACAGTATCTCCCAGAGCTTCTCTAACTCATGTCCATTGAGTCAGTGATGCCGTCCAACCATCTCTTCCTCTGTTGTCCTTTCATGTCTAAATGACGACATGAAGCAAAGCCCCCATGCACTGATATCAGGATATGAATGAGAAGTAAACAAATTGTGTTAAGTTCCTGTGGTATTTTTATTGCAGTAACTAACTTTATGGGCATTTATTAATTCAATATAACATGGATTTTGATGTGCACTGCCTCTGCTATCTATAATTTAGAGCATGAAAAACTTCAGAAAACCCTACAACTATCTAATTAAAGTAGAAAAAAAATGTAGATCAATCCCTAGACAATATAGTAAGAAAACTAGATTAAGTAGCAAATATGCCTAATTTCTCTCTCTTCACTCTTGTGCCTGGTAGTTGAATGACCATTAGTATTTTATCTTTTAACTCAGTTGTCTCTCCTGCAAATTTTCAAAAATGATAATTCATGGTATTTTGACCAAAATCTCTCTGAAAGTAGTTTACCTCTTGGTAACCATCTATGCTAATCGCTACTGTGCTAATTACACATGAAGCACTCAATAACTAATTTTTGGTTGTATAGATGAAGAAATGGGGGGGAAAAGTTACTATTTCATATAGTCCTTAGCAAAATACACCTAATTTAGAATCTTATTAAATATTATGATACAATATACCCTTATCAATGTTGTAGTGGAAAGGAAAAGAGAAGAATGAATTTTTTTTCTTTCCCTTTCCTAAGAACAGAAAAGATAAACAGAACAGTGAGTAGGCCTGAACATTCAAAGGTTTTTTTTTTTTACTTTAACTCCTTCAAACTCTGCATGTCTGTAACTCAGTTTGCTTTTCTGCTCCCCTAACTCTGCAAGAGCTACATTTTGCACCTAATATCTCTTTTCCTTGTTGTTGTTGTTCAGTTGCTAAGTCATGTCCAACTCTTTGTGACCCTATGAACTGCTTCCTTGTCCCACAGTATCTCCCAGAGCTTCTCTAACTCATGTCCATTGAATCAGTGATGCCATCCAACCATCTCTTCCTCTGTTGCCCCTTCTCCTCCTGCCCTCAATCTTTCCCAGCATCAGAGTCTTTTCCAATGAGTTGGCTCATCACATCATGTGGCCAAATTATTGGAGCTTCAGCTCCAGCATCAGTCCCTCTAGTAAATATTCATGGTTGATTTCCTTTAGGACTGACTGGCTTGGTAACCTTGCTGTCCAAGGGACTCTCAAGAGCCTTCTCCAGCACCACAATTTGAAAGCATCAGTTCTTCAGTGCTCGGCTTTCTTTATGGTCCAGCTCTCACATCCATACATAACTACTGGAAAAACCATAGCTTTGACTCTGCAGACCTTTATCAGCAAAGTGATGTCTCTGCTTTTTAGTACACTCTCTAGGTTTGTCATACTTTTTCTTCCAAGGAGAAAGCATCCTTTAATTTCCCCTTGTAGTTCTTCTGTTTTGCATATCAGAAAAAAGGCCACCGAGCTACTGAACTGCCAGACTCAATAACTGGGTTTCTGACTCCAGCCTATGACTATTTTTGAAACAATGCAAGAAGGAGACACCATCCTAACACCTTTGTTCTCCATCACTGACTCTTGACTGCAAGCCCTCATCTTATATAAGCCCCTAGACTTCTCATGGAGACGGGGCACAGTTCCTGAGGCACGAGCCTACCCTGTTCCCCTCTTGGCAGACTAAGAATTAAAGCCACCTTTCTATTTCCTCCAAACTCAGTCTCCATATTTTTTATTTGACTTCAGTGGGCAGAGACAGCCAAGATTTAAGCCAGCAACATGAATATCTGATTCATGTGATTGATTTGATATTGTTCTTAAATGTCACTGAAATAAAGGAAACCAGACTGTAAATTATTGTATCATTTTATTTTCTAATCTTTCAACCCCCCCACCCCCACAGGCTTCTGAGCAGGAAGTACAGTATTTTTGTCTCAAATCTACCCTAGCCCTCCAGCTGAGTACTGGAGATCCCAGGAATTTTTCAGAGTTGTCAGTTTCTTTTTAAGAATGAGAAGAGGTTGAGAACCAAATTCACTCCAATATTGCTATTCCTACTTATAGCCACAGGGGGGCACCGTTGACATGTCAACAACGAAGCATTTCTTTACTCCTTGCAGTAAGGCTATCCTGTTTAGACTCCTTGGCTGCACAGCCTTGATGTCCCACAGTCTGCCTTTGAGGTCATACCTTTCATGGTTAACACCCGCATGCTCAGAGTACACCCCGAACACACTACAGTATCAAATGGCTATGTGCTAAGAGGCTCCCAAACTCCACTTTATGATCTGTGGAAATGTAGTTTTGCTCCCTTAACAATGTTTAGGTCTTTGTTTTGAACATTGATCACCAGCATACACTCTCTTTCCTCCAGATAATTTAATTCCAGGAAACTTGTTGCTTTCTCTTGTCGCTGAATCTTGATTTAAATCTGCCTTGTTCCTAGAGAGCGGTGTTCAGCGGTTTCAGATCTTTCTCAAAAGACTCTGTGTTCCTTATGTAAGTGTGACTAACCTGAGTGGCCTTGACAGATCAACTTTCTCCCGCTCCTCTTGTTCTTTGTACACCCCCTTCTAGTACAACTGGACCACAGTTAGCAAAGTGACTCTTCACAGATCTTCTCAGTTAAACTGAAAAAAAAATCTATATCCCTCCATTTTATTTATTTTTTTCTCTCAGTTTTATTGAGATATAATTGACATATAGCACTGTATAAGTTGAAGGCACACAGCAATGACTTGACTTACATATACTGTGAAATGATTACTACAAAATTTTAGTTAACATCCAACATCTCATATAGATAGCCAAAAAAATGAAAAACAATTTTTCTTTGCGATGAGAACTTTTAGGATTCGTTTTCTGAGCAGCTTTCAAATACAACACAGAGCAGTATTAACTATAGTCATCACGTTGTACATTGCACCTCCAATACTTATTTATAACTGGAAGTTTGGACATTTATACCCCACCAATTTAAAACTCCTTTAGTTTATGCCACTTCATTCTATCCACTCGAGACAGCGCTCAAAGATTTCTACTAAGTACCTTTGCAATGCTATGATTACTTTACAGCTGAGTTGTGTCTGCCTTTCAAGACCAGGCTCTTTGAGTTACCCTGTTCCTCCATTCTCTTTATCTACACGTAGATTCACCCCAAAGCCTGTCTTGGTACCACTGTGTCTCGTTCATTGAACCACTTGCACTGGGCTTGACAATTCTGAGAAACTGTGGTCCTCTTAACCTTAATCATCTACAAAAGACTCTTATGAAAATTAAATATTATCATGCATAAAAACTGGAATATTGCAAGCATTCAAAATATTTGAGCTTTTAATTTCATTAGTATTACTATAATCATTATCAGTATATCTGGACATTGTAATTATTAGTATCATATTAGGCAAGAGATGTTGAAGTTGGCCCTTCTGTCTTCTGAGGAACAGTAGGAGATGATGGTGGAAAAAATTATTTGGGCAGCCATGAGATAGAGAGAAGTCCTATCAAAGAATTCCTTTTTAAAAATGACAAATACTGAATCACATCTGTGACTCTGGCTTGAGAAAATGAGAGCCAGGTCTGGGGGTATGAAGAGCGCTATCTTGCAGAGATGTCATTTTTCCTTTCAAACTGTTATTGAGTGTGGCTTTCTTTGGAAGAATCTGCCCCTGGAGCCCAATATCAGCATTGACTTGCAGTTATTTTTATCCCCATAGGGTGGAGCAGTGGATCTCCATTCCTGTTACCAGCTTGATATCAAATTCTTTCATAACTTTGAAAGCTGCCTCTACAGCATCACGTCACATCTCTTCACCTGTCTGCCCTGTAGGACTTGACTTTGTCTCCAGCCCACTGGGTGGCATCCTATAGTGCAGGGACTGTATAACTGTCCTTCACGTGGTCCTAAGTTTTCAGACTCAAACATTAGGAGCTGTGCCAGTAATTACCTCTTGTCACTCAGAGCTACACCCTCCCATCCAAACATCTTGTGATGCTGGGGCTTAGACTCGAGGACTCTGGGTCAGCTGGATCCCTCTCAGTTTTTACCTACAGAGAGCAACAGACAAAGACTGGAAGGTGGAGGCGGTGGGGGGTGAGGTGGAATACTTGTTCCTTCCCCTTGCATCAGTATCCCTCAGCAATGACTCTTCATTCTGGCATTGAAATTGGTTTTAGCTTCCAGGATTGGTTGGTTGGTTGCTTTGGATTTTGTTTGGGTTAGAGTTTCAGAATTCCCAGAATCAAGTCAGCCTCTCTAAACTCCTTCAGAGATACCAGCATCAGGATAGAGTCCTTGCTCAGAGGTCTCTGTCCCAGCTCTAAGGGCACCTCCGCGGAGCCCTTGTGACACGAGTACCAGTCAGAGGCTGCTCCCCTCCTCAGAGCTGCGAAACCCAGTTCAGCAAGCCCACCGCCAACCTGCTGGCTCCTAATGACCCAACAATTCCCAAGTATAAGGTTCTTCCCTCAGGTACTATCCCTGTGTTACTTCAGCATCCTCTCTTTTTCCCTCTTTTTTTTTTTTTTTTTTTAAATTTTCATGTGTGAGTTGGACACGACTGAAGTGACTTAGCAGCAGTCCAATACTTATTTAATCAAGTGCTTACTTTAAATTCTCTAAAGGTAATCTGTGAGATTTATTTTCTCCTGAATGAACCCACTTTTATCCACAAACGTGACACTTCGCTCTATCTTTTCACCTTCAACTAGAGCTCTTGAGATGAATCAACAGATAAGACCTGCCTTTCAGTTCACTGCATGTGCCGCTTAAACCCATGGGGACATGGCCAATTTACTGTCCTGATTCCCCAATTTCTTACTCCATTCATATCCACTCTCCCCCCACCTCAAACTATTTCCTCATTCTCTAGACTCCCTGAGGGCAGTGAGGCTGTTGAGGACATAGTAAGAGGTTAGCACTGATTTATTATTATTATGAGTGCTCTTTTCCTATGGTCCTGCAGGTTCTTTGTCACAGGACTCTGTCTTTTCTGAGAACTCATCCCTCTCATAATAGGAGATACAGGCAGGAAATATCCATGGAAATCCAGAAGGACAAAACACAGGCAAGGGTGGGACATTTCTGTAGAAAGACACCAGGCTCTAGAGCCTGGATTTTAATGTCTGCTCTGTCATATATCTGCTATATGTATATATATATGATCTCCAGTAGTTTTTTCTCTTAAAATCATATTTTTTTATACTATGTAAAATGGAAGTAGTAGTAGTAGTAGTAGCTACATGAATGTTGTGAAGATTAAATTGTTTCACTGTAACTGCCCAGGACCAAAGCAGTTGCCCAAGAAAAATGAGTTTCTTCCTCTTGCCTACCCTCTCCTGAGTCAGGCAAGAACAAAGGAAGAAACCAGGGTCAGGCTTTTCTCTAGCTCATGCCTGGGAAAAATCACTGAGAAGGAAGGGCAGATAGAATTCTAAATCTGTTTTATAAATTCACATCCCTCTCTGCAACAGTTTCTGAATTCCTTGCTTTATCTCTTTAGTCCAAACCCCATATACAACAGGGTTCAAGGCAGGGGGTATGAGGTGATGAAGGATATTGAGCAGGATCAGGATGTCCATGGGGACACTTTCTGGCCACATTTGTCAACACAACCAGAAGGATGGTGCTGAAAAAGAGAATGAGGATGAAGTGAGAGCCACACATGCTCAGAGCTTTGACTGCAGCTCCCTCGGCCTTGAACTTGAACACAGCTCTTAAGATGAAGATGTAGAAGATGAAAACGAGGATGAAATCTGAGCCTAGTATCATCCAACCAGCCACAAACTGGTAGATTGTGTTCAGGGTGAAATTGTCACAGGAAATCCTGGACACAGACAGGTTGGCACAAATGCAGTTCTCAGTGACATTTTCCCCACAATAACAAAGCCTGGCAGCAAGAATGGGAATGGGTAGAGTGAGAAGGGCATTTTGTATGACAATGAAGGTACTAGCTTGGCCACAACGTGGTTAGTGAAGATGGATGGGTACCTCAGTGGGTGGCAGATGGCCACATAGCGGTCATAGGCCATGACCAAAAATGCACAGGACTCCATGGGGAGGAAGCTGTTCATGATGAACATCTGGAGGAAGCAGCAGAGAAGCTGGTGGACCTGAGGTCAAACCAGAAGATGGCCAGGACCTTGGGGATGACAGTGAGGCAGAGCACCATGTCCAGCAGGAAGAGGAGGCTGAGCAAACAGTACATGGGTTCATGAAGAGAGACCTCCAGCCGGATGGTGATCAGGAGAGTGGCATTGGCCCCCAGGACCAGAAGAAAGAGGAGACTGAGGGGCAGGGACAGCCAGTGCTGCCAGCTCTGGTAGTTAAGGAAGCAGATGAGGAGGAATTCAGAGACTAAAGGAGTGGAGTAGTTGCTGAGTGAGGTCATCCAGTGAATCCTGAGCTGAGAAGTCTTGTCTTGACTATTTGCTTGGTCAGATACAAAAGGTAATTTTGTTTAATTGATTTCAAAAATATAGCTCTCACTCTGTAGGTTGCTAATGATATATAGAAGGAGGAAAATTCCAGGCAATATCCTAAAGATAGAGTGGTGGGACTTGACAATTAACGCTGCTGCTGCTAAGTCACTTCAGTCATGTCCGACTCTGTGCAACCCCATAAACGGCAGCCCACCAGGCTCCTCTGTCCCTGGGATTCTCCAGGCAAGAATACTGGAGTGGGTTGCCATTTCCTTCTCTAGACAATTAATGCTACAGTCTATGAAAGAGAAAAAAAGAATCAGTGTAAATGCTAAGATGTGAAAAGAGAATAACGATAGGTAGTAACCTCACAATTTAAAAATGTGCAATAAATTAAGTCAGTGTTGTATCAGTTTAAGAAAACAAAAATGATAATACTGTAAAGGAGAAGTTGCTTTCTCCATGAAAATTTTAAGGAACATAGGATCAACTTGTCAGCTAAGCAAAAGTCTAATAATATGAGAATATGAATGGTCATTAAATTTTATTGAAAGGGTGTCATTAGTGACCTGGACATGGATAATTCATTGGACTGGTGGCAATAGAAACCAGAATGAAAGGAGCTGAAGATTCAATAAGTGAGAAAGTGTAGATAGAGAAGGCTGACTACATAGCTAAAAGGCTCATTCAAGCTTGCAGGTAAAGGAAAAGGCAAGACAAGAATGAATCATATTGTAGCATGCCTATTTGGGGAAAGGTTACAAATTCAGATGGAAAGTAAGATAATTGAAGTAGTTGTTTATTAAGAAAGCAACTTTTTTTCTTTACTATTATCATTTCTTTGTAATTTTTTACACATAGATTTTGTACCTCTTTGTCTCCCTCCACCCTACTCTGAAATATCTGAGGACTGACAACATGCACTTTTCACTGATACACATCAACATTCTCTAACGCCCCATAGATTCTTAACAAAAGGCTATTGCAAAAAACTGGACCTTAGTGTTTTACACAGATGGAAAATTTCAAGGAAGGAAAGTGAAAGTGGAGAATTAGCCAGGGTTTCAGTGCTGAAGGAACTTGGAGGAGGGGAAAGGAGAAGCTCTGATCAATACTACAAATGGTGGCTATATTTAAAATGGATAACCAACAAGGACCTACTCAACAGCACAGGGAACTTTGCTCTGTATTATGTAGCAACCTAAATGGGGAAAGAATTTGAAAAAGGATGCAAGTATAACTTGAATTGGCTCAGTGTTAAAGAACCTGCCTGCAACACCAGAGACATGGGTTCGATCCCTGGGTCAGGAAGATCCCCTGGAAAAAGGAATGGCAACCCACTCCAGTTTTCTTGCCTGGAAAATCCCACGGACAGAGGGGCCTGGTGGACTACTGTCCATGAGGTCGCAAAAGAATCAGACATGACTCAGCACAGCACACACACATAATTTGAATTCGACTTTGCCCAAATCCTAATCACACTGGTAATCAACTATACTCCAGCATAAGATAAAAAATAAATTAAAAATTTTTAAAGAAAAATGTTTTAAAAAAAATACTACAAATGGTAGTCACTGAGGGTTTTTATGGTGGACTTCAGGGGATGGACAGAGCATGCCACACAATGCATGTTAGAACCTGGAGGCTCATTCACGCCACTGTCTGCAGTGCTGCTCAAGAGCCTGTCCCTTGGTGAATGGTAAAACCCTAGGCTAGGTCTCTGACTTAATAAATATTTTGCCCTTGCCCTAAAACAAACTCAGAATCACTCTATTGTTCCTGCTATGTTAGTACAAATTTTCTTGAATTTCCTTCAGCTTAAAATATTACCAACTTATCCATACAAAATCTCATCTCTCTGCACCCAGCTTTCCTGTTCTTCTTGACCTTCCTCCTCCTCAAGTTTTCTCATCCCTGTTGAGTGCCCTTCTTTGCACTTTGTCCTTTTCTAGCATTGTTTGACATAATATTTATACCTGTTCATGCACCTCCTCAAAGGCTACTTGCTGATCAATTCTCCTCTTTATCTGCTTCTATTCATCACTTGTTCACCATTTACTTGTGAAAGGGTTATTGCCCAAAACTCATCAAGTCCAAGGTACTTGCCTTTAGCCACCCAGTGTTATCACTTGGACTCTAAGCTTATTAAAGTCCAATTCAATTTCTTCACTGTTTAACATTGGATAGCAGGTAGGAGGAGAGAAAATCTGGAATGGGAAAGAAGAAAAGGGAAGCAAATTTCTCGATGTTCTAATAAGTGTAAGTATTGGTACATGGAATAAAAAATAATTTAAGGACTCTAAAGCTGGATCGACAATATTCACTGGTATATATCAGGCATCTCGCATATACCAGGCATTCTTCTGAGAATATCATATCTATTCATTTATTTCATAGAAACACAATGTCAAAAACAAAACTGAGAGTCTTTCTCAACTCCATTTCAATTAGCCCTCTGGAGTATCTTATCCAATTCAGGGCACTATGGATTTGGAAATTCTTTGTCAGACTGAGATAAAGTCATAGGAAGTTAAAACATAATAAAAGGCACTGACCCCCTTTGTGGGGTTAAGTCATTGTTACAAAATATAGATGTGTGAAGAGTGAAAAAGTTGGCTTAGGAGGAGGAGCTAAGATGGCGGAGGAATAGGACGGGGAGAACACTTTCTCCCCCACAAATTCATCAAAAGAACATTTTAACGCTGAGTAAATTCCGCAAAACAACTTTTGAATGCTGGCAGAGGACATCAGGCACCGAGAAAAGCAACCCACTGTCTTCGAAAGGAGATTTTTAATTTATGCTTTTTGGTATTTGTTATCAATTTTGTACCTATATCTTCCTTATAATTTCTGTGACTTTGTTTGTTTTTGTTTTTCTCTTCCTTTTCCTTCTTCTTTTCTTTAACATTTATTTTTGAAATTCCAAACTCTAGATTTTTAATTTTTGCTTTTGGGTATTTGTTACCAATTTTGTACCTTTAAGAACCCAATCTTCAGTACCCATTTTTTTACTAGGGAGCGAGATTACTGGCTTGACTGCTCTCTCCCGCTTCGGACTCTCCTTTTTTTCCACCAGGTCGCCTGTGTCTCCTCCCTAACCCCTCTCTACTCTACCCAACTCTGTGAATTTCTGTGTGTTCCAGACGGTGGAGAACACTTAGGGAACTGATTACTGGCTGGATCAGTCTCTCTCCTTTTCATTCCCCCCTTTTATCCTCCTGGCCACCTCTGTCGCCTTCCTCCCTCTTCTCTTCTCTGTATAACTCCGTGAACATCTCTGAGCAGTCCAGTTGTGGAGTGCACATAAGGAAGTGGTTACTGGTTAGCCCGCTCTCTCCTCTATTGATTCCACCTCATCTCATTCGGGTCACCTCTAACTCCCTCCTCCTCTTCTCTTCTCCATGTAATGCTGTGAACCTCTCTGGGTGACTCTCACGGTGGAGAAACTTTTCATTTTTAACCTAGATGTTTTATCAATGGTGCTGTATAGAAGGAGAAGTTTTGAGACTACTGTAAAAATAAGACCTATAACTGGAAGCAGGAGGCTTAAGTCCAAACCCTGAATCCAGGGAACATTAATTGACAGGAGCTCATCAAATGCCTCCATACCTACACTGAAACCAAGCACCACACAAGGGCCAACAAGTTCCAGGGCAAGACATACAAAGCAAATTCTCCAGCAACACAGGAACACAGACCTGAGCTCCAATATACAGGCTGCCCAAAGTCACCCCAAAACCATAGACATATCATAACTCATTACTGGACACCCCATTGCACTCCAGAGAGAAGAAATCCAGCTCCACCCACCAGAACACCAACACAAGCTTCCCTAACCAAGAAACCTTGACAAGCCACCTGTACAAACCCACACACAGCAAGGAAATGCCACAATAAAGAGAATTCCACAAACTGCCAGAATACAGAAAGGACACCCCAAAATCAGCAATATAAACAAGATGAAGAGACAGAGGAATACCCAGCAGGTAAAGGAACGGGATAAATGCCCACCAAACCAAACAAAAGAAGGAAGAGATAGGGAATCTACCTGATAAA
>NW_011475991.1:93819-117799 GCF_000754665.1 Bison bison bison | reverse complement strand
AAAAAAAAAAAAAAAAAAAGAAACAAGCAAATATACGTCAATCCCTTCCTCACAAATGCAAAACCAGGTTAAATTCTGGGACATTTGGCCTGTATGCAGGGGGTGGAGGAGAGCATGGAGGAAGGTGGGGAGTCATGAAGAAAATAAAAAGTCTAGGGAGTGTCACCTCCTACCAGACACATCCACACACCCAGGTTCCCTTAGTACCCAGCGAGGGAAGACCCTGGACCAAAGGTGTTTTTCTAAACATTCATGGAGGGCTTTCCATGTGGAACTAGTGGTAAAGAGCCCACCTGCCAATGCAAGAGATGTAAGAGACATGGGTTCGATCCCTGGGTTGGGAAGATCCCCTGGAGGAGGGCTTGGCAACCTACTGCAGTTTTCTTGCCTGGAAAATCCCATGGACGGAGGAGCCTGGTGTGCTTTAGTTCATAGGGTCACAAACAGCCAGACATGACTGAAGCTACTTAGCATGCACACACGGCAACTTCCCTGGTGGTCCGGTGATTAAGAATCTGCCTCCCAATTCAGGGGACACATGTGGTCCAGGAGGATTCCACATGCCATGGAGCAAATAAGCCCGTGTGCCACAACTACTGAGCTTTGTGCTGCAAATACTGAAGCCTGTGTACGTAGAGCCCATGCTCCACCAGAAAAGAAGCACCACAATGAAAAGCCCACTCACCGAAACTAGAGTAGACTCCGCTCACCACAACTAGAGAAAGCCCACACCCAGCAATGAAGACCCAGTGCAGTCAACAAGAAAAAGACGCAGTGCGGCAATAAATAAATGAGTAAATAAATATTACAAATCTATCCAAGGAACTTGATGTAGGGATGGGAGGTAAGAAAACGCTAGTCCTAAAGTACAGTGGATAGTTTAGGCACCCTAGGGTGCTAGTGGTTGCTGTGTGACATCAATGCTGGGAGACTGCGAGTACTTGGGCCAAACTGGGAGAATGTTTACCAAGGAAAGGAGTGTGTGTGTGCTCCTGGGCACAAGCTCATTGCACACGCACAGGCAAACTCTGATCTTTTACACTCATGTTCCCCTTTCCTTAAATCAGAGAGCGGAGAAACACCTTCTTATCCTCAGTCCATTCTGAATCTGGCTGCAGTGACTTGCAGCAGCTGGTTTTACTAACACTGCAGTTGAAACAGCATCCTGAAGGTCTCAGCAGGGCTTGGGTGAAAGGTGAAAACAGTGCCAGAGAGGAGGATGCCGTGGGCCCTGGTGCTGATATTTCTACTGCTTTGTGCCTGTAGGGGAGTAAAACGTGTTGCTGACATCAGCAGGGGCAGAGGTTTGATATCCTGAAATTCTGTAAACAGACCTGGGTTGTCTGTTTAGAAATGAGGTAACTGAGACCTTGAGAGGTTAACTTGTTTATCTAAGGCTGTGCCCAAGACTTGTCAACTTTTGACTGGGATTCTAATGAGCCCTCATGCCTCTCTTTTACTGGTTCCTCACCGCTTCTCCAAGAGTAACCCGTGCAGTCCTGGGGACCAGTGAGGCTCACCTGGGGTGGGCTGCTGGGAGAAGGCGGGCAGGCAGGAGGGAAGCTTCTTGCATCACTCTCTTAACTTGCAACACCTGCCTCACTGGAGTCAACAGCCGCTGCATTTTCGGAGGAGTGAGCAGAAAGCCAACAATTCACAGTCCTCGGGGGAGATGCCCAGCGGTGTTGGTTTGGGCTTTATAGATCCCGGAGACTCCTGCCTCCGGAAGCCCTGCCCCTGCTTATCGAGGCTCCATGGCTTCTAGAACTAGGCAAAAGGTCTCATTTAGAATATGGGCGAGTCAAAGAAAAACACCATCTCTCCAACATGTACATAGCTGCCCTGCTTCTGGGCATGTGTGGGAAAGGGTGGCACTGACCCCACCTTTTCTTGGGCTCTTGCTGCAGCCTTGGTTATGCTCAGCCACCTCAGGAGGCCATGGTGCTCCTTGTAACACATCCTAGGGTACCCCCACCTGGTCTGCCTCGAACCCTTGTGTGAATTACTCTCACTTGGCAGTCCAGGAAGCTCTAGTGACCTGTTATTATTGTGATGGCCAAATATTTCGTTCAGGTTTTTCTGTAAGATGTTATGGAAACCCCAAATGGACTTTTTGGTCAACCCAATCTTTAAAAGTAAAAAAATTCATTCACTTACTTATTTTTTGGTGGCACTGGGTATTCATTGCTGCTGGTGGGCTTTCTCTAGCTGTGGTGAACAGGGGCTACTCTTTGTTGCGGTGCGTGGGCTTCTCATTGCTGTGGCTTCTCTTGTTGCAGATAATGGGCTCTAAAGGTACACAGGCTTCAGTAGTTGTGGCAAGCAGGCTCCACAGCATGTGGAATTTTCCCAGACCAGGGATCAAACCCATGTCCCCTGCATTAGCAGGCGGATTCTTATTCTCTGTACCACCAGGGAAGTCCCAACCCAGTATTTTAATGTATTGAAATAAAAAGAAAAATCTTTCAGAATCAAAGAGAATGAATCTTTTCACAGAAGCCCTTTAAGTAGTTGACAGTAGGTCCTGGCACACAGGCAAAGGGCTATTAGAGAGGACATGGAGCCTGCTCTATGGCTCCTATTTTCAGTCACTTTATCATAGCTCTATACAGTTTCCAAGTACAGTGCAGTAAGTGCTGCCATAAAAGAACCAGAGCCCTGAAGAGATGATTGTCATTTGAAACACGGTATCTCTTGAAGAGGAAAGGTCTACTTTAGTGGTGAGGCTAGTGACCTGTGGACAGGTGATGTGGCTTTCTCAAAGACCTACAGCTAGTGAATAGCAGGCTGGGGACTTAATCATGTCATTTCACTCCAGATTTGACTCTTTCCATGTTTGTCTTCTACTTTGCAATAAAAAGGTTCCTTTCATCTGATCTTCCAATGAGTCTCTGCCTCTCCACTCTTCTCTCATGGCCCCGATCTTCCTCTGTCATTTGTAAGAATCATGCACTCACTCATCACTTTGCTCAGTTAATCCCTCTGTGTAATATGACTCTGTGGAGGGCAGAGAGAGGAGCCAGAGTGGTTTTTGCTTCAGGGAAGACAGAGGCAACTTCATTTCCCTGAAGACAGAGACCTGCCAGGTGCCCCCAGAAGCCCAAGTCTCCTAGGTCTTCTGTCATCTTTAGATTCTTGCCTCCATGCATCTTGGTGTTTTACTGCTCTAATGCAACCTCCCACTTTGCTCTGTCACCCCATGTCCTTCCACTGAGCCATTGGCAAAGTTCTATCACCCACTGAAAATTCCTTATTGCTGATCGTTTTTTTTTTCCCCTGAAAATGCCCTTTGCTTCTTTCTTGGTCTCAGACCACAGCTCTCACATGGTAGTTGCATTCTTTGCTTTCCACCATATGCGCCCCACCCTGGCCACCAGTACTGTAGGTACTGCAGTGCTTGCAATAGGCATAGAAGGTCATGGCAACCCACTTCAGTATTCTTGCCTGGAGAATCCCATAGAGAGAGGAGCCTGGAGGGCTACAGTCCGTAGGGTTGCAAAGAGTTGGATTGCAGGTCTATGTCTGCAGGTCTATTTCTGTTTTGTATATAAATTCATGTACATCGTTTGTTAAATGTCACATATAAGTAACAACCTACTTAGTATGATGATCTCTAGTATAAATTTCTATACTCGTACGACTGAAGCAACATAGCATAGCATAACCTTTTGCTTTTCAATGATGCTGCCAAAGTATTTTTCCTCTCCTTCCTCTCAACAGTCCCATTCTCTACAAGCACATATCATCAGTCTGGGCCACTCAGTGCCTTTTGTTCTTGCAGTCAATCATCAGTCTTGTTCCATTGCTCTTGTTCATGAATACAGGAGCACAGCGATCGTTGCCTTCCTTTCCACCCTCAATCCTCAGCATTCTTGGAGATGTCAATCTCTACATAGATAATTCATTCACACTGGCTTCTCACTTAAGTCCCCACTCCCATGATTTTGTCTTCCATTTGACCCCAGCCTCCCACTCCACACACACACTCTTTTTATTATTAATATTATTGAGGTATAGTTGAATTACAATGCTGTGTAGACATGCATTGGGGGTAGAAAGATTGCTGCACCCATCTACAGTGCTGGCATTCAGCCACACGGGCACAAAGTCCAAACTTGCTAGCTCGGCATCCTCTTCATCATCTGGGCCTGCTGTGTTTCCAGCAGTTTCAGTGATGTGACCCATTCACCAATCCACTAGCTGGAAGACCTTGTGCCTCTCTGAACCACAGTTTCCCTGGTTTGTGGACCTTGACTCTTTCTCTTTTCTACAGCGCTTGCCTGACAGACACCTTGCGTGTAAGGCAGACTTAAGTGGTTGCTCTTCCCGCCACCATTTCTCCGGTCATCCACCCCTTTAGCCTAAAACACTCCCTTCTCCTTGCTATTGACTTATAGCATAGTGTTTTCAGATTCTTTTTCCTTACAGGTTATTACAAACTATCCAGTATAGTTCCCTGTTCTATACAGTAGGTCTTTGTTGGATATTTATTTTATATAAGGTAGTGTATGTATCCTAAAGGAGGGCATGGCAACCCACTCCAGTATTCTTTTTTGGAGAATCCCATGGACAAAGGAGCCTGGTGGGCTAGAGTCCATGGGCTCACAAAGAGTTAGATTGCAGGTCTATTTCTGTTTTGAATATAAATTCATGTATATTGTTTGTTGAAATTTACATGTAAGTTACAACCTACTTGGTATGATGATCTCTAGTATGAGTATCTATACTCATACTCTGGACCTTGTAGTACCGTATCTATCCACCTTCATAGTTTTCATTTCATGCAGCCCAACTCTAACAACCTCTGTCTTCCCAGCTCACTTTCAATGTACCCTCACTTTTTTCTTCCATTGGACCCACCATTGACTCCTCCACTTCTCACTTTTTAGCATCCTCATGGGCCTCTTTTCTCAGCTAAGATTACTGTTGATGCATTACTGCAAACAGTCCCTTGCACACATCTTGCCTTTAGTCTTTCTGACAAGCTGACCCTGCAAACCTTCAACTTTGGTTAAACCCACTCTTGGTCTACTCTATGCCTGCATCTGAGCAGCTAACCAAGGCTGAAAAATACAGTGTAGTGTTGACTGGTTAGGTTTACTTTTACAACCACACATTTGAAATGGATGTTCAGCATAGACTGGCAATTCCACTACATTTACCTAGCTCATTTGCTCTCCCAGTTCCAAAAGACCACTTACATCTCCTCTTCTGTTTCAGTCCATCACCTCTGCTCACTTTCAGCTGGTTACTTTGATTCATATTTCGTTGTTTTGTTGTTGTTCAGCCACTAAGTAGTGTCCAATTCTTTGCGACTCCATGGAGATATATATATATATATATATATATATATATATATATATGCCAGGCTTCCCCATCCTTCACGATCTCCCAGACTTCACTTAAATTCATGTCCACTGAGTTAGTGATGCTATCTAACCATCTTATCCTCTGCTGTCCCCTTCTCCTCTTGCCCTCAATCTTTCCTAGCATCAGGGTCTCTTCCAATGAGTTGGCTGTTTGTATCACATGGCCAAAGTATTACAGTTTCAGCTTCAGCATCAATTCTTCCAATGAATCAGTTCAGTTCAGTTCAGTCACTTAGTCATGTCCAACTCTTTGCAACCCCATGGACTGCAGCATGCCAGGCCTCCCTGTCCATCACCAAAGCTCAGAGTTTACTCAGACTCATGTCCCTTGAGTCAGTGATGCCATCCAACCATCTCATCCTCTGTCATCCCCTTCTCTTCCTGCCTTCAATCTTTCCCAGCATCAGGGTCATTTCAAATGAGTTAGTTTTTCGCATCAGGTGGCCAAAGTACTGGAGTTTCAGCTTCAGCATCAGTCCTTCCAATGAATATTCAGGACTGATTTCCTTTAGGATGGGCTGCTTGGATCTCCTTGCAGTGCAAGGGACTCTCAAGAGTCTTCTCCAACACTACAATTCAAAAACATCAATTCTTTGGTACTCAGCCTTCTTTATGGTCCAACTCTTACATCCATACACGACTACTGGAAAATGCATAGCTTTGAGTACATGAAACTTGGTCAGCATTTTCATTTCACTGAGACAATAGAAACAATCAGAAGAGAAGCACTCCATCTTTTACTAAAAAAATCAGCAAACTGCCTGCCTTTATACCCCAGACTCTACCTTCCTGCAGTTCCTACCCCAGACTCTACCTTCCTGCAGTTCCTATCTAGAGGAACAATCCCTGCTCTAATTTAAATCTGACATCACCACTTGTGTACTGATGGTACTCCCTCTGCTCTGCATGAATGGTGGTCCTGCAGTCGTCCTCTCTTCTTTCTGGTTATTTCTCCATTCTACTTAACTGCTCTTGTCAGTGCACAATCCCATCTTTAAAAACTCCCTTTTGATCCTATATATCTTACCAAATGTACCATCACATCTATATCTCTATGCTCCCCTCTATGGCAAAAGCCATTAAAATATTGTCTGTTCTCAGTGTTTCACATTCTTACTTCTCACTCAGTCCTTAACTGATCCATTTAGGCTTTTGCCTCACGTGTTCCATTGAAATTCCTTTTGTCGGGGTCATCAGTGACTTCTATCTTGGCAAACCAATGGTTGGTCCTGAACCTTCAGCTTTCTAGACTCTTAGGAGCACATAGCGTGTATTCTAACTGTGTCTTTCTTGAAATACTTTTTTCATTTGGCTTATAGAACCTGATAATCCCAGGCTTTTCCTCCAAATCACTGGCCTCTCCTCATAGCTGCCCCTCCTCTTTCTTAAATGTAGAGTGCTCCAGATTGTTCCCACACACTTCTTAATTCACTGAGAAAATAGATGGAACTGACTAAGAACATTAGGGTCTTAGGCCAAAACACCCAAATATTCACATAGAATTATGGATATATAACAGACCATTTTGATAAAAATTGAAGACTAAAACAAACTAGTTAATCCAGTAAAATTTTATTTAGCATATATAAGAGATTAAGCACTGGCAATCTAGGTGGATGGATCAGCTTTGTTTCTCTCTCTCTTTTAAATTGACGTGTACTAAGCAATTACTCCCCTGCAGGAGGAAATGGAAACCCACTCCAGTATTCCTGCCCGGGTGAATTCCCCGGACAGAGGAGTTTGGTGGGCTACAGTCCATGGGGTCACAAAGAGTTGAACATGACTGAGTGACTGAGCACACACAAGTAATTACTCTGTGCCAGGTAGTATGCTAAGCACCTTTTGCATGTTTTCTCTTTTAATTCTTGCAACTGAGATGGGTACAATTATTCCACTCATTTTACAGATGAGCAAACTGAGGTTTTCTAAATTATTATACAATTATTATAAAATTATAATATATAACAAAATTATAATATACAAATATACATATAATAAATTATAATATATAAAATTATTATATAATTCTAAATTAAATTATATAGCCATCTGTGTCTCAAGACCTTGTGAGTGACTGAAATTGGCTTTGAATCTAGGATCTCTGGATCTATGCATGATTTGCACCAATCTTCCACCATTTTTGACCTGAAAAATGGCAAAGGCAATGATGCAAAATTAAATCTAATATTAAGTTGTTTCTTTGGAAAGAGGGAAACTTGTTGGTTGAAGAAGTACCAACAAGGAATATATTGAGGAATACATTATGTAATGTGTAAACTGGAGGAAATAATATCATAACACCATTAGGTGATAGCTTTTCATAGTGGATAGAATTTTGTTGACTAAGTAATTGTAGTCAAGCTCAATAAACAAAATGATTTTTCTATGAATTATCCAAAGTGCTAAAGGAAGGAGAGTACAACATCCAGCTGTTAAAGAAGTCACCTCTCAAACACTTACATAAGCTCACATTTTGATATTTTCTAAATGAGAACATTTTAATTCTTGCTTTGAGACTTTGAGATCCTTCAACTCCCAGAATGCAGCTCTTTAGCTGGATGGTTGATGAAAGATAGAGAGTTGATTAATCAAAAATGTGTCAAGTGCTAGATAAACATTAAGAATCAGAAACATTGATTATTATGGATTAAAAAGTTTAGACATCTAGGGTGAACCTTGCATAAACAGTGTTTGTTTTTAAAACAGTTCTGCCAAGAAAGCTGACTTAGGAGAGAAAAACTATGAACAAAATTCCTGGGCATCTAGATTTACCATCTTTATCTACACCTGGCTCTTCTACCTCAAAAACTCATAGTCCTTATTTCAACAAATGCACAGAAAATGTGTTTTTCTGTGATTCCAAGTTTCCTATGGCTGATAAGTTGAAGTGGACGCTCAGTCACGCAGATTACTCTATATCTCAATGTGAAGGAAAGGAGTTTTCACAGAAAGAGACCCACAGACTTAGAAAACTAACTCATGGTTGCTGGGGGTGTGGCAGGGGGCAGGGTAGAGGACTTTGGGAAGGTCATGTGCACATTGCCGTATTTAAAACAGATAACCAGCAAAAACTTATTGTATAGCACGTGGAATTCTGCTCAATGTTATATGCCAACCTAGATGGGAGGGGGTTTGGGGGAAGATGAATACATGTATATGTATGGCTGAGTCCCTTCATTGTTAGCCTGAAACTAACACAACATTGCTAATCGGCTATACCCCAGTACAAAATGTTTTTGGTGTTAAAAAAATCAAAAAAAAAAAAAAAAAAGAAAGAAAAAAATGAGAGAAAGGTTTGACTTAAAAAAAGAAAAAAGAAAAGGAGTTCTCAGATTTCTAGGCATCTGAAAGTATGTAGGAGTTATTTCTACAGAAAGGGTAGATCTAGGCACAAACCTTATGTTTAGGGAGATAAACTTTGTTTATTTGATAATAATACTATTTCAACCCAAGCATATCTAATACTTCATCAGTTTTGAAATGTTCTCACATGCAATCTGTACTTACACCAGTTCTAATAAGTTGATGTAGGCATGAAGCTTCCAGAGATGAAATGACCTTGCTTATGGGTGTGTGACTAGTTCATGGCAATGTCTAGGAGCACTATTTTTGCTGTATCTCCAGATTGGGGACTCTTTCATCACATCTTCACGTGGATTCTGCAATGAAAGGGAAGGAGTATCAGTGTTGCTTATGATTCTATTACTGGTTAACTAACCTCTCTTTGCCAGGTCTTGCCTTCTGGGATTACCTGGGGTAACATTCAGACCTTTGATTCTAAAGCTCCCAGAGTTTTGTGAGAGAGGACTAGTAAGTGTCATAGATCTATTCCTATCTATCGAATTAGGTGAGAGGTCCGGAGAAAAGTAGGGGAAAGGGCTTGGAGCCTGATGATATTTCTCAGAAGAAAAGCATTGAGCACTGGTGTTTGTTGTTTACCTGAGTTACACCGTTCCAGGAGCAAACCTAGCAAGATGATATACAGTCTCAAGAGGGAAAGACTCAATATTTGCACAGGAAAGGCACACAGTAGTGATGGTAGAGTTTCCCATGAGTCTCAGCGAGCAAACCCCAGCATCATCTGTCATCCCTTCTTTGGCCTTTATTGTCCAGCCTTCATTATCCCAGACATTTAAACAGTCTGAAAAAAAAGCAAACTACATTTCCACAACCATTTTGTGTCAGTAACAAATATGTCACAAAATAACTGATTTGCATAAGTAATATCCTTTTCTTTTTTTTTTTTGAGCTCTCAAAATTTTGTTGTTAGATAATTATCATGTATTTGTCTTAATTATCATAATTTATATTTGCATAACATTTTATCAAACCCCAATTTTTTCTGCTTGGCCACATGGTAAATTGTCATAGGCTGTTGAATGCCTCTTCCTAAATCCACTTGGAAAACACTAGAAAAAAATGGGTAAAGCATAAATTTGAAGAACAATTTAGAATGAAAGCTGTGAGAAATCCCTGAGGAGTCTGAAGGATGCCCTGGATCAAGGGATGTGGGAGAGAGGCGGGGATGAAGTTGGATAAGGTTTGGAGCTTGGAGGGGAAGGATGGCTGAAAGCCGCAAGGGGAGGAGGAAGACTGAAAAAGCTTTACCTGGTGCCTTGTTCATGAAAAGAGCTGCAGACTGACCAAGCATACACTGACAACTATTCTAACAAACCTTCATTCTCAAACCGCTAACTGGTGACCCAGCACTATTTTCTCCAGGTGCTGTAGTTTCCTGGCAGTTTAATTGTGCAGGCTTGGTCAGAAGAGTCTCCTGGTGAAGTAGCAGCAAACGAGATAGTCATCAATGTTTCTGCAAAGTCTGGGGCTCCCTTGAGATGTGCTCTGAGGAACACAAAGTAAGGCCAGATTTTCACTGTTTCCCCAACACACAGTGCTGGAGACTACCCATCAACCCCAGGAGCATGAACTCATATGCCAAATTAAAGATGCCTTGAGGTCTATAAAAGAAAGCTAGTGCACTGAACAGAATGTTCGAAACAGACAGACCAAGAATTTAAAATGATCATCCTACATGCCCTTAAGAAGGAGAAGGAAGATTTTGTTATATAGGTCACTGATAAGAATCACAGTGAAGAGTTCATATATAACTAACTCCACATAATGCTGAAATAAAGACTATATAGATGAGAAATATTACAGGATAGATTTTTAAAAATAGTAGGAATAATCAATTGAGAAACTCTCAAAAAAGCCCAGTAAGAAAGAGCAAAATGAGAAAATATTGTTTTAAAAAAAGCTAAGAGATTGGAAGACTAGATATAAAATTATCAATATTTGAATAATGGGAATAACCCAAAGGAAAAACATTAGAAGAAATAGTAAAGATACATTTTCCACTTTTAAAGAAAGAAGACACATCTCATTCTGAAAAAAACTTATTGAGGAACAAGCAAAAGAGTCAAGGAGAAAATGGATCCAGAGTACATATAGACAAAGGGGACATTCTAAAAACTTCTAGAAAGAAAGATCACTTGAAAAGGAACAAAACTCAAGTGACTTGAGTTTTGCACTTCTTAAGAAGTGGTTGCACTTCTTAATAGCAACACTGGATTCAAGATAGTGAAGCAATATGTTTAAATAATTACAGAGGTGACACAACAAGTCATCATTCAAATGTAGGGCGTAACAAGTCTGTTCTCAGGTACTCAGAGACCCATGATGAAAACAAAGTTGGAAGAAGCAGCAAATGAAAAGAGAAATAAATTCAGGAAGACGTAGCACTAACTACAGAAAAAAGTGGCATTGATCTAATAATTTGGTAAATGTATAATTGTTTATGGACAAGCTCAAAGTAAAGAAAATGAGAAAGCAAAACTACAACAACCTTAATAAAAAAGCCTAGTTATATCTACATGACAGGGGAGTGGGGTGGAAAAGACCGAAGGAACAAGAGATCTGTCTTTAGAGCAAAGAATATAACAAAATTCACAAGGGTTAAACTTAATTAAAAACCATAAAGTATCTGATGGGAATAAAAAATGATTTGACATTACACCACTTACAAAAGATACCTGTTAATCACAATGGCACACAAAAGTTGAAAATGAATGGTTGGAATAAAACATACTACACAAATGTAAATGAAGAGAAAGCTGAGGTAGCAATATTAATATTTAACAAATTGGGAGAGGCTAGATTATTTAATGGTTAATGTACATGTGGAAATCCAGAGTGTTATGAAATGGTTAGAAACCACAAGTAGCAAGATGGATGCATCTTAAATGCAATGCTAAAGTCAAGCAAAGTAGCATTTATGTATACCTATTTTATAAAAATAGATAAGAGAAATGGCTGTGAAGGCAGGATGGGTGAGACAGCTGAGAGTGGAATAACGGTAAAACCACAAATCCCATCTCTATGGCTACCAGATCTTATAGTGCAGAGGTATTCACGTAGACTTTGGGACCAGGCCGATCTGGATTTGAATCTTAACTTTTCTGCATCCTACTTGAACAACCTGAAATATCATTTAGCCTTTCTTAGCATCATTTTCTTATCAATTTCTTCACTTGTAAGGGGTGGACAATAGTAGTTCCAGTGTCATTGGTTTGTGGTGATGGTTAAATGCATGTAAGGCACTGAACACAGTAGTTGTTTAATAAATGAATATTGTTGTTATTATCCTTATGTCTTGGGAAAAGGGTGAGAAAATGAACCAGTATCTACAGGCTGAAAAGGATCAGTAGATATCGCTGGGCTTCCTCTCATTGCCCACGACCACGTTTCTTCCTACCAAAGAACCCGTGCATTTCATTTGGTGCATTCTGACTGGGCCTTGGAAAGTCGAGGGAATTTCTGCTGGGTGAATGCTGTTAACCTTTCAAGAGATGACAGGAAGAATGACTAGAAGGGATTTGGCAAAAAGTTTAAAGAAGGAACTTGGAAACCTGCAACATTGTTGGGTCCAGGATGGACAACATCAAACTAGAATAATTATACCTGCAGGTCATTTTTTACCATAACTTGATGAGGTAAAGGATTTCCTCTGCATAGTGATTGGGTTAGTCTGGCTTTTAGCTGACCTGCAAGCCCAGGATAAAAGGGAAGAATGAATTTCCTCTCATGCCCGTTGGAAACTTCCTCCCTTCATTTTGAAATCAGTTCATGTTTGGTCATGAGGAGATAGGATCTAGATGGAAGGTCAGGTAGTTAAGCCATTCAACAGAGTAAATGGCTCAGAAAAACGAAAAGCTTTGCTCATGTGGTAGAGCCAAGGACTCCTACTCTTGTGAAAACCCTGATGCCTGAAAATTATCAAATATCTGGAATTCTTATTATAAATGTCTAGACAGGAAATGTGATTTTTTTTCCCCACAAAGGAAGTTTCTTTGATTATTCTCTCTTAGTATGAAGACAAAACTCATTTCTGAAAAATACTAGTAAGCAAACAAAATATATTCCATCAAAACCGTGGTTAATGCCTTCATGTGTATCCTTATGGATGGTTTCTGAACAGATATATTATAGGTGAAAAAATATAGCATCAATAGAGAAAACTCTAAGCACCTCCAATTGGTAATGGGTGAGTGAATACACTTCAAATGTCCCCCCCACCCCCCATTCCCATACTGGTTTTCTTTTATTCTAATTTAAAAGTCACTTTCCCCCTTCACTCTGTTTATACACTATTATGTTGTTTATGATGTACTCCCCAAAGAAATGTTCTCATATTTTCCTTCCCATCCGTCTCATCTACACAAGGTCCCTGATCCTCCCAGAGACTGACTGACTGACACCAAACACCACCCACACCATTCATCACAGCTAATGGTGGCCTCTCCCCTCAACTTCTAGAATTGTCTACTCTAGGCAGAACCATAGTTCTCGGTACCCCCTAGACCCAGTGGATTGATTTCAGACTCCACAGCTCTTCAAACAGTACCATCTTTTTTAGTTTTTTTTAAACAACTTCATCACCTCTGAAAGCATCTACTGTTTTAATTAATGAAGTATATTACTTTTATTTTTGGCTATGCTAGGCCTTCATTGCTTCACAGGCTTTTCTCTAGTTGCAGTGAGCAGCCTTCTCGTTTCAGTGGCTTCTCTTGTTGCGGAGCATGGGCTCTAGGGCTGGCAGGCTTTGGTGGTTGCAGCATGTGGGCTCAGTGATTACAGCTCCCGGGCTCTAGAGCACAGGCTCAACAGTTGTAGTGCACGGGCTTAGTTGCTCCTCAGCATGTGGATCTTCCTGGACTAGGGATCGAACCTGTGTCTCCTGCATTGGCAGGTGGATTCCTTACCACTGAGCCACCAGGGAAGCCCAAACAGTACCATCTTGCTCAGGCCTCCTGTGGAGCTGCTGACACAATATGGAATGGAAGGATGATTAAACTCTCTCACTTATTACCATATCAGAAATGAAAGGATTAATTTAATCCTTTAATGTAACTGTTAACTGGATTAACAGTTACAAATCAAATGCTGCTATGTAAAAATCAATATACAAAGAACTCTTTCCTAATGTGAAGTAAGATCTGCTACTTTCTTGAGGAAATAATTTGTGATGGAAGGAAGAGAGAAAACAAAGAAAGAGGGAAGGGAGGAAAGAAAGAAGGAATGAAGGAGTGAAGAAAATGAAAAAGGACAGGAAGGTATAAAATCCTGGATTTGGCTCCTCGTGTACTATTTACTCACTAGGAGACCTCAGTCAAAATATTTAATATCCCAACTTTTAATTTTCTCATATATGAAATTGGAATAATAATTTTAAGTACTTTATGGCTTGGTGTGAGGATTAAATAACTTGTAAGTATTTAATACTTGGGAAGTACTCAATAAATTTAAGTAATTGTGATGGCTAATTTTATGTGTCAACTTGGCTGGCCCACAACATACACAGATATTTGGCTAAACATTATTCTGAATGTTTCAGTGAGTGTATTTTTGAATGAGTTTAACATATAAATTGATAGACTGAATAACACAAATTGCTCTTCCTAATGTGGATGTGACTCATTCAATCAACTGAAAATCTGAGTAGAACAATATATATATATATATATATATATATGTATATATTGAGTATATATATATTGAGTAGAACTATATATATATATACAATTCTATTTTCTGGAGAATTGTGACTAATAGAGTAAGTAATATTATATTTTAAAAGTTATAGCTCACATGCCTTTCCACAATGTTCAAGGTAACAGTACTTCTTTCTCTGATTCAATCTTGTGGAAAACTATGTTATTTACCAAGTGAGGAACTGATGTTAAACCTGAGAGGATATTTTCTGACCATGAGTCCTGGAATCTTCTTTACTGAGTGAGAAAGTTCCAGAAAACTAGCTGTCCATCAGAAGATTAAAGGTTTCAAACTTAGTTGAGAAAATGAAAGGTTCAAACTTTGTTTTATTTTATTACTTTGGCATCTAATGAGTTAAACATGTCCAGGAAGCTGGAGGAACTTCAGAGTCTGTGAGAAGCAGGTAAAAGGTCATCAAACTCAAAGCGGGAAGCTTGGCTTAGTAGCAGAGAAGGATCTTCTATGAAAGCTTTTGCTGAGACTGATCAGCAGCCCTCCAGCTCATGCCCCAAGGAGGCCTTTAGGGGTTTCATGGAAGGAGAGTGACAGATCTGGGTCCAATTCAGTTTCACAAAGTAGATTTCAGTCATTTGAACCCAGACAACTTAAAAACTAGAGCGAATCTTGGACGTCATCTAACTTGTAGATTCTGGGAATATAGTGGTAGCATTGTCTTTGAATTTCTGAATCCCTGCATAAAACAGGTAGGGAAAAACCAAAATCTCATAAATATTTGCAACAAAGCTAAGTGACAGCAAATTTCTGTGACCCCAAATTCAAGTGGATTAGGATAAACGAACAGTCATAAAACCTGCGGTGCCATCTGTGAGGGAGAAAGCAGTGGTCAGCAATGCCTGTCTGAGAAATCTGAGAACAAGAGAACCTCGGAACAGCCAATGAGAAAGTGCCAGAGAGCAAGCAGACCAATTCAGGAGTCCTAGCTCAAATGGGAGTGGTTCTGCCCACCCCAAGCCCAGTGAGTGCAAGCTCCAATTCCCAGTTCACCAGTAAGATCCCAGGAGCCAGAGCAGCATAGCCAGGAGTGTGCTGGTAACTGTTTAACAACACACTTTGTGGTGTTTGCTGATTTCCATGGTATAAATGGGCTTCCCAGGTGGCCCAGTGGTAAAGAACCCACCTGCCAATGCAGGAGACTCAGGTTCAACGCCTGGATCAGGAAGAGCCCCTCAAGTAGGAAATGGCAACCCACCCCAGTATTCTTGCCTGGAAAATCCCATGGACAGTGGAGCCTGGCGGGCTACAGCCCACAGGGCTGCAAAGGGTCAGCTCATGACTTAGCACACACACACAGTATAAATACTTCCACCATGGCCAACTGCGAGCCACTAACATGAGTATAAAGTTGGGAAGAGATGAGCACAGGTGATTCTTGCAAAGTGGGGACTGGATGTGAACTCTGGGAAGAACCAGGGCTCTTTACCAGGATTTAAAGGACATTGAATAGAAACTCCTGGGAGTGGAATCAAAACTGAGTAGGAGAAGAACAACAGCCACAAAGGAAAGAGCAGGCCGAGGTAAATACTGGGGAGTGGAACAGAGCCAGGAAATCCCAGGGAGCCAGCTGCTGTACTTCTAAACATGGCCAGAAAACAAAAGAAGAGAGAGCTCTGTAAAGTTGGAAAATCTACACTGAGCCACACTACCTTTTAAAAGTTCAGGAAAACAATGTCACATAAAAATGAGCAAAAGTCACATACTGAGGTAAAATCTAATGCAAAGTTATTATAAGAAGTCATTTAACTCCATGATTCCCAAACCCGCTGCACATGGTAGTGTGCAGAGAATCACTGGGGGAAGAAAACAAAAACAAAACCAGAAAACATTCTTTCTGGGCCGTTTCTTCTACATAGGAGGGCACACTCCTGACTACCTACAACAAGTTAGACTGGCCTAACCAGTGACGTTCACAACACAGTGGTTCCTCAGTATCCATACAGATTGCTTCCAGGAACCCCATGAATACCAAAATCTTATATACAAAATGGCAGATCCCTTATATAAAATGGTTTGTGTGTGTGTGTTACTCATGTCCGACTCTTCGAGCCCATGGACTGTAGCTTGCCAGGCTTCTCTGTCCACGGAATTCTCCAGGCAAGAATAATTTCCTTCTCCAGGGGATCTTCCCAAGCCAGAGATCAAACCTGGGTCTCCCGCATTCAGGTAGATTCTTTATTGTCTGAGCCACCAGAGAAACCCATAAAATGGCATAGTGTTTATATATAACTTACGCAATCCTCTTACATACTTTAAATCATCTCTGGATTACTTATAATACCTAATAAAATGTAAATGCTATGTCAGTAGCTGTAAATACAACGTAAATGCTACATGTAAGTTTTCCAGAGCTTGGGAAATTCAAGTTTTGATGTTTGGAACTTTCTGGAATTTGGGGGGAATATTTCTGATTCAAATTTGGTTGAATTTGTGTCTGTAGAGCTTGTGGATGTGGAGGACCATCAGTAGCTGTCTCCACTGTTTGCTTCTACGCAGCTGACAACTACCTACACCCTCATACTTTTCTCCCAGTTCCCCAGAGATTTTTACCCGAGAGGGTGTTGTGTACCAAACAGCCTCATTCTAACCCCCAAACTATCTATTCTATATTTTATCCCTTCATGAAGGAATGATAAATGAGGTCTGAAAAGTCTATGACAACTTTTGCTGTTGTGGTTGTTTAGTCACCAAGTCGTGTCCGCCTCTTTGTGATCCTACAGACTGTAGCCAGCTCGGCTCTTCTGTCCCTGGAATTCTCCAGGCAAGAATACTGCAGTGGGTTGCCATTTCCTTCTCCAGGGGATCTTCCCAACCTAGGGATAGAATGTGAGTCTTTTGTGGCTCCCGCATTGACAAGTGGATTCTTTACCACTAATTAATTTTAGCTTACTGAAGATTCCCTCCCCAATACTTTCATATAACAGCTGTAGTATTGCACCTGTTTTCACTCTCAAGGAATTACTAACTTGAAAATTATGAAACATTTTAGGTAGGCATATAGGGGAGAGACTTTTGGTCAGAGGAGCTTTAACAGTTCAGGTTCTTTGGTGGCAAACAAAAGAACCCTGAACAGACTGGAAAGAAGGGCAATGTGTGATGTTGAGAAGGGGAGGAACCAGGGACCCTTTGAGAACTGCAGAAGTATGAATTCACAAACTTTCTATTAGAGTGTAGGTAACTCAGTTCCAAACAAAGGTTAATTCTCAAGATTCACATTCCAGAGATATAAACTTTAAATTGTTATATTGGGCCACATGTTCATTTCCTTGATACTTAAGTGGAATTTTATAATCAATGGTTCCAGACAGTAAGGAATTTCTCAAGAAGGGAAGAAAGAAGAAAAATAAAACAGATTTCTAGAGACCTCTCTCTAGATCTGCCTGGTTCTAGTCAGTGTGAGTAGGTGACTTGAGTGCACTTTTGTTGAATGAATCCTAAATGAGTAATTCAAGATATCAAAAAAAAATTAAATAAACCTGATGTGACTGGTTCTCATGTGCCTCCTGCTCTACCCCACACTGTCTCTGACACTCTGGACATGGAAGTTCCTTGCATTCACTTTAAACAATCCCTTCATATCATACATTATTGATAAAAGATTTTGTGTTGAGACAGAGAAGAAGGTTGTTTTGTACATCACAAAAGTACAAACTAAATCCTTTCAACAAACTACCTTAGTGCCCATCATCAGTAGAACGGACACATGAAATGTGGCATATTTGCAGAATGGACTACTATATAGCATGAGAATGAGTGATCTACAATTATGTAGCAACACAAATGGCCTCACATACATAACGCTGAGTGGAAGAAGTCAGACAAAAATGAGTAGAGATTGTGTGATTCCATTTAAAGCATGAAACAGGCAAAGCTAATCATATTGTTTAAGGTCAGGCTGGCGGTTACCTTTGGGGAAGAGGTCACGATTAGAATGGAGTGCAAGGGTGGCATCTAGGATAATGGTCATGCTTTGTTTCTTAATCTGGGTGTTGGTTCCATGGGTGTGTTCTGTTTGTGAAAATTCACTAAGGTGTGTACTTTTGATATGCTGGCTTTTTTGTGTACATTATATACCTCATCAAGGAGTTAAAGAAATCTTACTAGACATTCCTATTCTTCTCAAAGGCCCTCCTTGCCTGCCTGGCCAACCAAGGGTCCTGTCTCTCTCCTCTCTCCGCTGTATCTCTGCTGTAACCCTCATGCTCAGGGATCTTTTCAGTTCCTGTTCCAATCAAGTGCCCTTCCCTGTTCAGGACAGCTCCCTGGAAGGGATAGTTTTTGGTTTTTTGCTCTATATGTTTCCTTCTCAGTGAATAGCCCTGTCTGGACTTCTGGTCTTCAAGGGTTCTTCTGGAAGTTCTTGTGAATAAATGTTCTCATTCCACTGTATTTTCACCTGAGAGAAATACTTGCAAATACTTACAGTTTAGGATTCACAAATTCTCTCCCCAAGGGATAGATTTGAAGTGAGACCTGGTATTTCACTAACTTAACAGTTCATATATAGAATATTTATTCATCTTCTCCTCTGTTTTCCTTTTCTCAGGGTAGCTAGATGCTAAGTACCAAGGGTGGGAGTCTAGTGATCATCTTTGTGATATTTGGGATTGTGAAGTTGCAGCCTGGCTCTGCCCATAGCCTCTCAGGCCTCACCATTTTCAGTGCCTGCTGTTGGTGTATAAATATCTCAGCTCCCTTGCCCCAGTGTATGATAACTCTGAGGCATGTGAAGCAGGCAAGCTTCCAGAATTCTTTAGAGGGATAAAGGCTGAAGTTGTCAATAGTTCATAATTCCTTCACACATCCTTATTTAGCTGCCCCTCTTTACTATTTCAGTTCTTCAGTCCCCTGCAGATTTCCTAGGATCATCTCCCAATTCCGTGTGAACACTTATTTCAACATCTGAACCCAGAGGAACACAGACCAAGGTGATGATGTACCTGACACATCTGTCCACGTGCACATGTACACACACACACAATAATGAATTGTACGGTATTAGTGTACTGCAGGGAGAAGGCAATGGCACCTCACTCCAGTACTCTTGCCTGGAAAATCCCATGGACAGAGGAGCCTGGTGGGCTGCAGTCCATGGGGTCGCTAAGGGTCGGACATGACTGAGCGACTTCACTTTCACTTTTCACTTTTATGCATTGGAAAAGGAAATGGCAACCCACTCTAGTGTTCTTGCCTGGAGAACCCCAGGGATGGGGGAGCCTGGTGGGCTGCCGTCTATGGGGTTGCACAGAGTCGGACACAACTGAAGCGACTTAGCAGCAGTGTACGGCAGACACACTCTGAGGTGACCTCTAGGTCACATCCCTTGTGTTATTTCTTTCTTTTGAGTGTAGATGGAATCTGGGACTTCTAGCCAATCAAATAGAATGGATAGTGTTCTGGTAGTAACTCCTGTGCTTATAGTACATTTTAAGAGAGACCACCTGTAGTCAGTTTTGAAGACATAGACCGCCATGTTTGAACCTTCTGTGGGAACCAGATGGCAGAGAGCTGCGATGCCCTTTAAGATCTGGGTCTTGCCTCTGGAAAAGCAAGAGGACCCAGCTAAGCTATACAGAGGCTCTTGACCCATGGACATTCTGAGATAACAAATGCAATGTTTTAAGCCATTAAGTTTGTGATAAATTGTTAATAGAAAACGACTGCATTCTTGGTATAAACCTTTGACCTGGGGTTGGGACATGTTTCTCCCATTCCTTAAGATCTTGCTGGCAGAAATTCGACCTCAAGTGCCTCGGTCCAACTTTACTCTTTGATTCGTTATCTGAGAACAGCCAATATCGTCATCTTTCCTTGTTTCCGCTGAGTCGTTTTCACTAGAAGTGACTATTTGAATGGCCTACCAGTTCTCTGGTTAATGCAAGTTTCTCCAATAATGTCTCTCTAGGAGTTCCTTCTGGAGAACTCGATCCAGAAAAGCCTGATCTTTCCAAGGTCAGGACCAGGTCCAGGCTTGCAGGACCTTGTTCCATGACTCATTTCAAAAGTCTTGTGTTGTAACATGATACTTACAGTTCTTTTCTTCTTCCTGTGTATGTCAGCAACTTCACTTAAAATTAGGGTAATCCTCTAAATTGCTGTAAGGCGGAGGCTCTCTCTTCTGTTCTCTGAGATGTTACAAGAAATGTTAACAATGTAATTTGGCAGTTCTCTTTATTTTTAAGCACTGTTTTACCAGCTTCCAAGACCTTCCATACAGCCTGGAGCAGAAGCAGCTTGGCCTCCTCTTGTGATACCTGCTTTATACCTGTGATACCTCTTTCTGATACTTGATTTATCTAGTAATTTAATACTGTTTCCAGTCAACATTTAAATATTTCTTCTCGGGAGATGGGGTGCAAGTGGGAGTTATGGGGAAGACTCTTGTAGCATCTCACATTTCTTTGCATGCATGCATGCCCAGACAATTCAGTCGTGTCCAATTCTTAGCAACCTCATGAGCTGTAGCCCGCAAGGCTTCTCTGTCCATGGGATTTTTCAGGCAATAGTGGTGGAATGGGTTGCCATTTCCTCCTCCAGGAATCTTCCTGACCCAGGGACTGAACCCACATCTCCTACAGCTCCTGCATTGGCAGGTGAATTCTTTATTACTGAGCCACCTGGGAAGTCAGACATTTCTTTATTTTATTGAAGTACAGTTGATCGCTTCTCAGCCTTTTGGCTAAGATCAAGTGTAGTGAAGTATAGTTGATTTATAATATTGTGTTAATTTTTTCTGTACAACAAAGTGATTCAATTACATGTTTATATATATTCTTTTTCATATTCTTTTCCATTATAGCTTATCATAGGATATTGAATATAGTTCCCTATGCTATACAGGATGACTTTGTTGTTTATCCACTCTATACATAATAATTAGTATTTGTTAATCCCACAGAAGTCTGTTATCTATGTCTGTAGCATCTCACATTTCAATGCAGCCAAATGGAGTTTCCCACTGGCTACTCCATATGTAGGCCCTCATCTCTGTTGGTTGGCCCCAGCATAGACAGTAGGCATGCTTTTGTAACCCAGGCTCTATTGTGTTCACTTGTGTCCTAAGAAGAGTCTTTTGAGAAATTCAGAATCTTAAAAAATAACTGTAAGGGTATTGCCCTGCTCTATTATCGACTGGAAGTCAGAAAATTCTAATATTCCAATAAAGCTGTATTTACTCTCTCTTCTTCAATGAAAAATACATATAGTCAAAGCTATGATTTTTTCAGTAGTCATGTATGGATGTGAGAGTTGGACCATAAAGAAGGCTGAATGCTAAAGAATTTATGCTTTTGAGCTGTGGTATTGCAGAAGACTCTTGAGAGTCCCTTGGACAGCAAGGAGACCAAACCAATCAATCCTAAGGAATCAACCCAGAATATTCATTGGAAGGACTGATGCTGAAGCTGAAGCTCCAATACTTTGGCCACCTGATGCGAAGAGCTGACTTATTGGAAAAGCCCCTGATGCTGGGAAAGATTGAAGGCAGGAGGAAAAGGGGATGACAGAGGATGAGATGGTTGGATGACATCATCAACTCAATGGATGTGAGTTTGAGCAAGCTGCGGGAGATAGCAAAAGAGAGGGAAGCCTGGAGTCCTGCAGTCCATGGGGTTGCAAAGAGTTGGACCCAACTGAGTGACTGAACAACTCTTATGAAAACTTTTGCAAGCCACTTTATATTTGCTCCCATTCAAACTCAGTCTCATCACAGTCCACTGCTGTTCAGAAAATCTGCAGTGGTTGTGCGCATCCAGGCCACCCGTGTATAATGAGTGTATCCTTCACAGGAGCAGATAGCTCTCTCAGATACTGGTCTGCTGCTTCAGCTCTTGGTTGTCTGAGTGCTCTGAGAGTGGTCAGACATGTTCAGTTAATGTATTTGTCCACTGCCACAGGAAAAGCATTTCAGGTCCAGGTGTTGGTCAGTGCTTGGGCTCTAAGCTCACCACTGTCTTGGGTCCCCCTCTTGTACTCAACCAGTGTTGCACAAAGAACAACCACTACGTTGGAAAAGCTGCTTCCAGGCATTTACAGAGCCGGTCACAAGCTGGGCCACCCTCTCATTATTCAGAGAACAGTATGTCACCCCTGTTCTAGACCTGCTCGTGCAGATGACCCAGCTCTTTCCCTGTGACAACTGTGCTCACCTTGAATCTCAGGAACTTTAACTGAATGCCAAAACTTTCTATTGAATTCTTAACCATGGACAATGACTGCTTGAGGCAATATACAGTTAAATTTGGAGAGTAAAGCCATCTAAGAATGTTCTTTCTTTAGCTAGAAGATTTGCTACAGAAGTATAGGGACACATGTTACCTTCCTTGACAGTTTCATTAAATCTACTCAATGATCCTAAAAGGTCCATCTAATCAAAGCTATGGTTTTTCCAGTGGTCATGTATGGATGAGACAGTTGGACTATAAAGAAAGCTGAGTGCCAAAGAACTGATGCTTTTGAACTGTGGTGTTGAAGAAGACTCTTGAGAGTCCCTTGAACTGCAAGGAGATCTGACCAGTCCATCCTAAAGGACATCAGTCCTGGGTGTTCATTGGAAGGACTGATGTTGAAACTGAAACTCCAATACTTTGGCCACCTGATGCGAAGAGCTGACTCATTAGAAAAGACTCTGATGGTTTTCTAAAGATTGAAGGCAGGAGGAGAAGCGGATGACAGAGGGTGAGATGGTTGGATGGCATCACTGACTCAATGGACATGAGTTTGGGTAAATTCCAGGAGTTGGTTATGGACAGGGAAGCCTGGCATGCTGCAGTCCCTGGCTGGGGTCACAAAGAGTCAGACAAGACTAAGCGAATGAACTGAACTGAACTGAACTGATTTCCAAGTATTTTCTTTTATAAAATGCTATTTAATATGGAATTGCTTTCTTAATCTCCCTTTTCAATTGTTCATTGTTTGTTTAGATTGTGTATGAAAACACAACTGATTTTTGTGTGGTGATTTTGTTCCCTCAAGCTTTTATGAATTTGCTAATTAGATCTAATAACTTTCTAATATTTTTCTATATATAGAATCATGAACAGAGATAGTTTTAATTCTTCCTTTCCAGTTTGCATGCTTTATACTTCTTTTTCCTGTCTAACCTGTCCAGCTTGAACCTCCAAACAATGTTGAATAGTAGTGGTGAAAGTAGGAATTCTTGCCTCACACCTAATTTTTGAGGAAAGTGTTCAGTCTTCCACCATTGAGTATGATATTAGTTGTAGGGTTTTTTTTTAATGTCTTTTATCATGTTGAATAAATTTATTTTTAGTCCTATTTCCTGAGATTTCTTTTTATTATTAAAGAGCAATGGATTTTGTCAAATGTTTTTCCTTTATCAATTGAGATCATCATTTTTTTTTTCCTTCATTCTATCAAAGTGACATATTACATTGATTTTCTTCTGTTGAATCACACTTATTTTCCTGGAATAATCACATTTGGTTTTAATTTTCAATGCTCTAATGAATAATAGCATCACTACGAACAAAGCTAGTGGAGGTGATGGCATTCCAGTTGAGCTATTTCAAATCCTGAAAGAT
>NW_011475991.1:65439-93322 GCF_000754665.1 Bison bison bison | reverse complement strand
AGGAGTTCGTCAAGGCTGTATGTTGTTACCCTGTTTATTTAACTTATATGCAGAGTACATCATGAGAAATGCTGGACTGGAAGAAACACAAGCTGGAATCAAGATTGCTAGGAGAACTATCAATAACCTCAGATATGCAGATAACACTACCCTTATGGTGGGAAGTGAAGAGGAACTCAAAAACCTCTTGATGAAAGTGAAAGAGGAGAGGGAAAAAGTTGGCTTAAAGCTCAACATTCAGAAAACAAAGATCGTGGCATCCAGTCCCATCACTTCATGGGAAATAGGTGGGGAGACAGTGGAAACAGTGTCAGACTTTATTTTTTTGGGCTCCAAAGTCACTGCAGATGGTGATTGCAGCCATGAAATTAAAAGACGCTTACTCCTTGGAAGAAAAGTTATGACCAACCTAGATAGCATATTGAAAAGCAGAGGCATTACTTTGCCAACAAAGGTTCGTCTAGTCAAGGCTATGGTTTTTCCTGTGGTCATGTATGGATGTGAGAGTTGGACTGTGAAGAAGGCTGAGTGCCAAAGAATTGATGCTTTTGAACTGTGGTGTTGGAGAAGACTCTTGAGAGTCCCTTGGACTGCAAGGAGATCCAGTCCATTCTGAAGGAGATCAGCCCTGGGATTTCTTTGGAAGGAATGATGCTAAAGCTGAAAGTCCAGTACTTTGGCCACCTCATGCAAAGAGTTGACTCATTGGAAAAGACTGATGCTGGGAGGGATTGGGGGCAGGAGGAGAAGGGGACGACAGAGGATGAGATGGCTGGATGGCATCACTGACTCGATGGACGTGAGTCCGAGTGAACTCTGGGAGTTGGTGATGGACAGGGAGGCCTGGCATGCTGCGATTCATGGGGTCGAAAAGAGTCGGACATGACTGAGCGAGTGAAGTGAACTGAACTGAATGAATAATAGTGTTGAAAATCTATTTATGTGCTTTCAGCCATCTGTATATCTTCTTTGGTGAATTGTCTGTTCACATCATTTGCTCATTTAAAAAAACTGAGTTGCCTGTCTTATTCAATTGCAAGTCTTTTGTCAGATATATGTTGTACAAATATTTTATTCAACTCTGTGACATGGTTTTTAGCTTTTTAACAGTACTTTTTAAGCACAGAAATTTGAACATTTGAAATACAATTTATCATTTTTTTCTTTTATAGTTTTTGCTTTTTGTGTCCTAAGACATCTCACCCAAGATCATAGAGATTTTAACCTATATTCAATCTTATAATAAATGGCTTCTGGCTTAACCTTCATGCTCTCAGATTGCTCTCCTCTTCCTTTATTTATGTAGTGACTACGGACTTCACATAACTCTGATAGAAATGTATTGCATTTTAAAGTTAATACTTGATATGTGACTTCTCCACCATCCTGTGTCTGTATAGTCGTCCTTCAGTATCTACGGGGGTTGGTTCCAGGATTCCCACACCCTACTCCCAGATACCAATCTGTGGATACGCCAAGTCCTTTATGTAAAATAGTGCAGTATTTGCATATAACCTATACACATCCTTCTGTATACTTTAAATCATCTCTAGATTATTTATAACACCTGCTGCTGCTAAGTCACTTCAGTCGTGTCCGACTCTGTGCGACCCCAGAGATGGCAGCCCACCAGGCTCCCCTGTCCCTGGGATTCTCCAGGCAAGAGTACTGGAGTGGGGTTATAACACCTAATGCAATATAAATGTTATATAAATAGTTTCTGGTGCATGGTAAACTCAAGTTCTGCTTTTGGGAACTTTCTGGATTTTTCTGGAATATTTTAAACCTATGTTTAGTCAAATCCATGGATACCAAAGGCCATAGTGGTCATGCTTATACCAGGAAGACACATCCACAGACTTTTCTGGGACCCAGGGTTTCTCCTAGACAGCTGTTTTCCTGTGTTTCAGCAGAGGATGTAAGTTTGTGGCATGGTAGTCAAGCAGCTAATTACCACAGTTCATGTGGCTTTCACAGAAGACAACTACATCTGTTAAGGTTTCTCCCAGGCCCCATCTCAAATTCTTTACACTTTTTAACTAGCTCGACCCTCAAATCCCACCTACAAGTTTAAACTAAGGCCTGGAGACTCCAGACTTGTTAGTCAGATCCAGAGCAGCTTAATTCCAAACCTTTGCTCTTCCCACTATAATAACTGCCATAGATTGTGATTGGAGTCTTATTAACATATAAGTGAGCACATTTTGGGAAACAACATCAACCTGATTTTCCTCTTTCTTACATCAGATGCATCTCCAGTTGAAGTTTAGGCATCTGATTCTGAAGTCCTGCCATGGGATCTTAGAAAAGACTTTCCCAAAGAATGGCTGTTTATCCCCAGGGTTTCCCCAGTGGCTCAGCGGTAAAGAAGCCACCTGCAATGCAGGAAATGCAGGGGATGCAGGTTTGACCTCTGGGTTGGGAAGATCCCCTGGTATAGGGCATGGCAACTCACTCCAGTAGTCTTGCCTAGAAGAACTCCATGGACAGAGGAACCTGCTGGGCTACAGTCCATAAGGTTGCAAAGAGTCAGACACAATTGAAGCCACTGAGCACGCACACAGGCACAGAGAACAAGCTTACCTTTCTCAGCCCATGTGTCCCCAGGGCCACATACAACAGGGCTGTGTAGCTAGTGCACTGCACAAAAGTACATGGCTAAGGCGGCAAGTTGGGATTAAAATCTAGCTGCTTCGTTCCAGCGGTCCATGGGGCTCTGTCTCCCCAGAGGCGCACAATTCTTGTTTATTCCCTATAAAAGCAACACATTTGCTAGCAGTGGCCTTGTCCTTTAGGTGAAGTTAACCAAACTCCTGAACCTTAGAGAAGTTACACGTGATAAAACTTAGCTAACTAAAGGCAAAGGAGAAAAGGAAAGATATACCCTTCCAAATAACAGCAAGGAGAGAGAAAAAAGCCTTTCTCAGGGATCAGTGCAAAGAAATAGAGGAAAACAATAGAATAGGAAAGACTAGAGATATCCTCAAGAAAATTAGAGATACCAAGGGAACATTTCATGCAAAGATGGGCACAATAAAGGACAGAAATGGTATGGACCTAACAGAAGCAGAAAATTTTAGGAAAAGGTGGCAAGGATACAGAGAAAAACTATACAAAAAAGATCTTAAAGACCTAGATAATCACAATGGTGTGATCACTCACCTAGAGCCAGATATCCTTGAGTCTGAAGTCAAGTGGGCCTTAGGAAGCATCACTACAAACAAAGCTAGTGGAGGTGATGGAATTCCAGCTGAGCTATTTCAAATCTTAAAAGCTGATACTGTGAAAGTGCTGCACTCAATATGCCAGCAAATTTGGAAAACTTAGCAGTGGCCACAGGACTAAAAAAGGTTAGTTTTCATTCTGATCCCAAAGAAAGGCAATGCCAAAGAATATTCAAACTACTGCACAATTGCACTCATCTCACACACTAGCAAGGTAATGCTCAAAATTCTCCAAGTGAGCCTTCAACAGTATGTGAACCAAGAACTTCCAGACATTCAAGTTGTATTTAGAAAATGCTGAGCAACCAGAGATTGAAAGAGGAGAGTGAAAAAGCTGGTTTGCAACTCGATATTCAAAAAACTGAGATCATGGCATCCAGTCCCATTACTTTATGGCAAATAGTTGGGGAAACAATGGAAACAGTGACAGACTATTTTCTTTGGCTCCAAAATCACTACAGATGGTGACTACAGCCACGAAGTTAAAAGACACTTGCTCCTTGGAAGAAAAGCTATGACCAACCTAGACAGTGTGTTAAAAAGCAGAGATATTACTTTGCCAACAAAGGTCCATCTAGTCAAATCTATGGTTTTTCCAGTAGTCATGTATGGATGTGAGAGTTGGACCATAAAGAAAGCTATGTGCTGATGAACTGATGCTTTTGAACTTCAGTATTGGAGAAGACTCTTGAGAGTCCCTTGGACTGCAAGAAGATCAAACCAGTGAATCCTAAAGGGAAAAAAAAGGCCCTTCCTGGCTTTATATTTTGATCACAACTTTGGTCACCTTCTCATACTACTTTATCTACTTATTTAGTTAATTGTTTTCTTATTTGTTTTTTACTTATTTAGTTAATTGTGACCCCATAGACTATAGCCCACCAAGCTCATCTGCCCATGGAATTCTCCAGGCAAGAATACTGGAGTGGGTTGCCATTTCCTTCTCCAGGGGATCTTCCTGACCCTGGCATTGAACCTGGGTCTCTTGCATTGCAGGCGGAAGCTTTACTGTCTAAGCTACTAGGGAAGCCCAATTTCAGGTAGGGGGCTTAGTTATTGTTATCTCACCAAGATGTTTTAAGTTGGTGATGCTTTTCAGTTGGAACTCTTTCTAAATACATTTTAAATACTTTTCATATATTTATAGAATGACTGTTAGGTTTTACTTGGCTTTCATTGCTGTACCTGCTAGTTTTTACTCTTTGGATTTTTATTTTGTTCATGTCTTCTTCTTTGCTATCATGATGTATTATTTTTCTTTGGAGAGTGTAACTGAATTAGAGGAGGTAGGTAAACCATGGGCTTCCCTGGTGACTCAGATGGTAAAGAATCTGCCTGTAATGCAGGAGACCTGGTTCAATCTCTGGGTCGGGAAGATCCGCTGGAGAAGGGAACGGTAACCCACTGCAGTATTCTTGCCTGGAGAACTGCATGGACAGAGGAGCCTGGTGGGCTACAGTCAATAGGGTCACAAAAAGTCTGACACAACTGAGCAACTAACACACACAGGTGAGCCATGGTGTCTTTTATCTCTCATATGTGCCACAGTCAGAAAAAAACTAAGAACCTCTATCTTTTGGGAAGATTGTTATCCACTTTTCATTTAAATTATTTCACTTCTGGTACTTCATCTAATAAGGTTCTTACATGACTCCTATCTGTCTGGTAATCCCTGTTTATTTACCATCTCCATCATGGAATCTGATACTTTGATTTCCTGACAGTGACTTGCCCCAGAACCCTCTTGGGAGTTGGTGGTTTCTTTTTGCTGAAGCTAACTATATGCTTTGTAAGAATAACCTTTGTCCATCTGCCTGTCATCTTGTCTGAACACTCAGTATTAAAAGATTTATCCTTTGTGTGAACAAGCTATTTAATGCTTCTGGGGAGCAATACATCATTTCTGATGTTTTCTTTTGACAACCAAAATAGTGACAAGATTGCAATGGAAGAAAGGGCGAAGAAAGGAAGGAGAGCAGGGAGAGGTGGGTCGGGCTAATGCTCTGTTTCATTTCCTCTCTCTTCTTTCAGTCCATGCTTGGCAGATGGACTTAGCCTATTTAGGTGATAGGGAGCATCCTCAGGTTGGGATGTAAAATTTTGTGTTCACTGCTCAGCAGTGCAGTGTGGATGAAACAAGTGGCCACACAGCCTAACTGCATGGCCAAGCCACATGTCGTTTCCTCTCTGATCGTGTTTGTTGCTAAGAAACAGGCATGGGATCACACCAAAGTCGCTTTTTATGTAACTGTCGAGTCTGTATTGTTTCGTTTTCACATTGCCAAGTAGATTCCTGACCTAGGGAGGGAAAAAATTACCTCCTCGGCATTGGAGCCACCACCCCAAACCTCACAAGGCAACGAGATTTGAGCAAGACATGAGTTGTCAGCACCCAGAAAGACAAGAGCACCCAAGACCAGGTCAGCCTGGCCAGCCAGGTCAGTCCCCTGCACCTGCTTGGACTGTCAGCTCCCCTCACAAGCTGCAGGGCTTACATTGAAACAACCTCCCACCCACTCACTCATGCTTAGAGGTTGGCCAAGTGTGCCACCTCCATCTCTCCTCTATCTAACCATGGCTGCAGCTGGGGAGGAATTATGCTAAGGAGGTGGAAAGCAAATACTAGGAGGAAGGAAATGAAGAAACACTTGGGTGTGTTTTCTGAGTCTTATTTCACCTTTTCACTCTCATCGCTACTGAACTGGAACGGAACAAACTTCTCCGCATACAACCATTCATTTAAAAATGGTCCTGAAATTTTATGGTCTATATCTGCCTAGCAGAGACTTTCCTGACAAATGGAAATGTTCCCATGACAAATGGAAAAATAGGCAGATGGCTAAGGAGGTGGGTGAGAGCAATAGAGAGAAGGCAGAGGAATGCAGAAGCTGAAGCAGGCAAGAGGCTTTTTCCTGAATTTCTTCTCTTGCCATCAAACCTTTATCCCTGATGGCCAAAGACCTGGCTCTTTCATCAGTGGGAGAGGCACCCCTCATCTGCTAAAGATAGTGGAGGTGGGGACGAGGAAAAGAGAGCACTGTGGAAAGGGATTGTGGGGTGAATATTTAGAGCCAGAAGACACTGTCATACCGATGTTGACATCCCTGCCTCTGAGTTTAAAATGTCAGTGGAATAAGGGCTTCATCAGTCTTAGTTGCTATGTTTACTCTTCGAGACAATGATCAGATAGGCAGCATGGCAGAGAAGGAAGAAGAAAGGGCCTTGAGCCAGGGTTGGCAGGATCTGGATTCTTGCTCTAGGGTCGGTACTTGCACAGGAAGTGTTGGCGCTCATCGCATTCTTTGCTGGTCCAAGTTAAAAAATCTGCAAGAAAATAAACAGATATTTAAATCCACCCACTTGCTGTGTGAGTTTATCAGCATTATCTGGGTGTTTGCTTGAACCCATGGATAGGGTACAAAAGTTTGTGGCAGCTTGACTAGGATGTCAATAGTCAAAGCTATGGTTTTTCTAGTAGTCATGTATGGATGTGAGAGTTGGACTGTAAAGAGAGCTGAGCACCAAAGAGTTGATGCTTTTGAACTGTGGTGTTAGAGAAGACTCTTGAGAGTCCCTCGGACTGCAAGGAGATCCAACCAGTCCATCCTAAAGTAAATCAGTCCTGAATATTCATTGGAAGGACTGATGCTGAAGCTGAAACTCCAGTACTTCGGCCACCTGATGCAAAGAGCTGACTCATTTGAAATGACCTTGATGCTGGGAAAGATTGAAGGTAGGAGGAGAAGGGGAAAACAGAGGATGAGATGGTTGGATGGCATCACCGACTTAATGGACATGAGTTTGAGTAAACTCTGGGAGTTGGTGATGGACAGGGAGGCCTGGCGTGCTGAAGTCCATGGGGTCGCAAAGAGTCAGATACAACTGAGAGACTGAACTGAACTGAACTGACTAGGATGTAGAGCCCAGTTGTTAGGTCAAACACCAGTCTACATTTTGCTGTGCAGGTATTTTTCTATTTAGATGTGATTTAAAGGCCACCCACTCCAGTATTGTGGCCTGGAGAATTCCATGGACTGTACAGTCCATGGGGTCGCAAGAGTTGGACATGACTGAGCAACTTTCACTTTCATTTGCATTTAAATCAGTAGACTTTGCATAGAGATTACCCTCCAAAACTTGGTAATCATCTAATCAGTGAAGGCCTTAAGAGAAAAGACTGAGGTCCCCAGAGGAAGGAATTCAGACTACTCTCCTCAAGCCTACAACATCAACTTGCAGGAACATCCAGCCTGCTGACCTGTGCTGTGAACCTCAGATTTGCCAGCCCCCACAATTGCATGAGGGCTTCCCTGGTGGCTCAGCTGGTAAAGAATCCACCTGCAATGTAAGAGACCTGGGTTCAATCCCTGGGTTGAGAAGATCCCCTGGAAGGGAACAGCTATGCACTCCAGTGTTCTGGCCTGGAGAATTCCATGGACTGTATAATCCATGGGGTCACAAAGAGTCGGACATGACTGAATGACTTTCACTTTCACAACTCCATGAGCTGATTCCTTAAAATAAATTTCTCTATCCTACATGCTCTGTCTGTCTGTCTCACTCTACCTTCTCTTTCTTTTGTTTCTCTGGAGAACTCCAAGACAAGCTAAAAGAAAAATAATTTAAACATCATACACAATTTCAGATGCTCCATACCAGCATTGCTTTTGAGGAAGGCAGGGCTTGACATTTTATTGTTGTTGTTGTTGTTTTATCGCTAAGTCGTGGCCAACTCTTTTGCAACCCCATGGACTGTAGCTCATCAGGCTTCTCTGTCCATGGGACTTTGAAGCATTTTTGAGGAGAGGTTCAATTTTTTTTCTTCCAAAAAATAAGCTCCACAGAATGGCTTGCCAATCTGGTGTGTCTACCACTGAGCGATGAGTTGCTCCCCAGTTGGCTGTCTGCCTGGCTTTGACTTGTAGATCTGGCTCTGGCACTGGCACCAGGGTGTGTCAAGTTGATGGGATAAGAGCCTGGGAGGTGGGGCATGGAGGTACAGCCAGGCAAACCAAGGTGAGGTGCCTGGTTCTCAGGAGGAAGAGGAGATAGGTCCTGACCACTCCCTCAGCCATAGGGCCCAGAGCTGGGCCACAGAGTGTAAATGAGATGGAGACGCAAACATTCTGGGCATTGCCAAAGTGTGGGGCAAAGAGAGCATGGCACGAGCTTCAAACGACCATGGGGAACGCAGCAAGCTCCCCAGTGGGCACTAACTTAGGAAAGTGTCTCTTTTCCCTCATTCCTCCATGAAAGAGGGGCAGGTTCAGGGAGGGGTGTAGGAGACCATACTCGCCTCCCTTCCAGGCCATGAAAGCCACAAGCCAAGTCTGCACAGTGATAAGCATCTGACATATATTGGGGCTTCCCTGGTGGCTCAGCTGGTAAAGAATCCGCCTGCAATGCAGGAGACCCGGGTTTGATCCCTGGCTAGGGAAGATCCCCTGAAGAAGGAAATGGCAACCCACTCCAGCATTCTTGCCTGGAGAATCCCAGGGACAGAGGAGCCTGGTGGGATATAGTCCTTGAGATCGCAAGAGCCGGAGTTAATGACGAAACCACCACTACCACCATGATGATTAGTATTATTTTTCCCTCTATACAGAGTGGCGTCTGAGGCACAGAGAAGTAAGGAATCTGGTCAAGGTCACACAGCTAAGTGAAGGAACTAGACTCCTACCCCAGGCATTCAGAATGCAGAACCCAGGCCCTTGACCTAAACTATATTAAATATGAAATTTATTTTTCAGTTGTAGAACCCTAGTTATCATTACTCAATATCTCATGGTGAACCAGTAGGTAACTCAGGAAGCACTGTGAAATACAATTTTCCAAAGGGTCCTGGTCTTTTTAAACAGAAAAAAGGAACAAGTTCAGTCACACAGAGAAGCACACACATGGAGTGTGTGTGGCTCTAATTGGGGACACTAATATTATACCTTGTGAGTCTTAAACAAACTATATAGCCCCTGAGTTGGTGAAGCTAAATCTGTTATATAAATATAAAGTTACATTGACAGGGCTGAGGGGAACACACTTTTGAATTCTACCTTCACCAGTTTCTAATCCTTGCTTCCTTCCTTGAGCTTTTCTGCCCCGAGAGCCTGTATCCTGAGAGTGGAGAGCTGGGCTGAGTGAACGGGAAGAGAAGTGTCCTGTGGCCTGGTGTTCTCAGGTGGACGACTGGCTTCTGGTTCCCACACAGGACACTTCATTGTTGGGAACTTTGCTGATGTGGACACAGACTGACAGTGTGAGGATTTTGTTTCAGAGCTCCATCTGATTGAGACCTTAGAATCACGGGAGGGACCTTGGGAGGCCATGGTCCCCTGCTCCCCTGGAGCTTGGTCTGGCATCCAGCCCTAGGGATTCTGATGCTGTCAGTCTCAAGCGATCCCTGAAATTCTAAAAAATTTTAAAACATTCCTTAGCTGACTCTCATGTGCTGCAAGCCTCTTTTAATGCTTTTTAAAAAATTTTAATTATTTATTTTAATTGGAGGATGATTACAATATCGTGATGGTTTTTGCTATATATGAATACGAATCGGCCATAGGCATACATGCAGCACCCCCATCCTGAACGCTTCTTCCACCTGTCTCCCCACCCTATCCTCTAGGTTGTCCCAGAGCACCGACTTTGAGAGCCTTGCTTCATGCATCAAACTCGCACTGCTTATCTATTTTACATATGGTAAAGCATGTGGTTGGTTCAATGCTATTCTCTCAAATCATCACATCCTCTCCCTCCCCCACTGAGTCCAAAAGCCTATTCTTTGTGTCTGTGTCTCCTTCGCCGCCCTGCATATAGGATCATCAGTACACCTTTCTAGATTTCACGTATATGCATTAATACACAATATTTGCCTTTCTCTTCTTTAATGCTGCAGCTGCAATAACAACCCATGCGTGTGTGCTCAGCTGCTAAGTCGTGTCTGACTTAGCCCGCCAGGCTCCTTCTGTCCGTGGGATTTCCCAGGCAAGAATACTGGAGTGGGTTGCCATTTCCTCCTCTTGGGGATTTTCCCAACCCAGGGATCGAACCCATGTCTCCTGCATTGGCAGGCAGGTTCTTTACCATTAAACCACCAGGGAAGCCCCAATATCAACCACAATGTCCACTTTTGCTTGGTTAACTCTACTGATTGGTTTCTCACTACTTTCTAGGGTAGTTCATTATATTTTTGGACCATGCTGATTGTTGAGAATATTTTCCTTGGCTTGAGTAGAAATTTACATTTTGGTAGCTTCTACATATTGGTCTTGGTGTGTTCCTTCCATCAGAGATGACTTATTCTTTAAACAGCAGCTGTAGTCCCTTCGAGACTGTGGGAAGTGCCTCCTTGGTCTGTGATATGACCCACTTATCTCCGAAGGTTTGCTTAGTGCTCACCTCAGAGTTTGTCTCCACATGTTCATTACTTTGCTGTCAGAAAGTTTTTGCATATAACCTTTATTCTTCAGACAATAGTAAACCTGTTCCACATCCCTTTCCACCTGAGCCCCAGCACCTGAGTCCTCAGTCCTGGCCCTTCTCAGGCTCACCCCCTGGCTAGTGGGGGAATCCTGGTGACACTACAAAGGCCTTTTAAACACACTGGGATGTTCTCTTTCAGATCAAGCATATTTTACATCTCTGACATTCTGTTTCCTTTCCATGTCACTTATTAGCCATGGTTCTCATATAGGAGTGATTTTCTCCCTCCAGGGGATATTTAGGGCTTTCCTCGCGGCTCAGACGGTAAAGAATCTGCCTGCCAATGCAGGAGATGTGGGTTCGATCCCTGGGTCAGGAAGATCCCCTGGAGAAGGGAACAGCTACCCACTCCAGTAATCTTGCCTGGCAAATTCCAAGGACAGAGGAGCCTGTCAGGCTACAGTTAATGGGGTTGCAAAGAGTTGGACATGACTGAGCAACTAACACTTTCAAGGGACATTTAGCAAAGTCTGCAGACATTTTTGGTTGTTACAACCTGTGTGTATTTGTGTGTGTGTGTGTGTGTATGCTGCTGGTATCTGCTGGTTAGTGACTAGGGAATGTTCACCCTACAATGCACAGGGCAGGTCCCACAACAAATCATTACCCACCCCAAACGGCATTTGTAGCAAGGCTGAAAACCCTAACATATTAGCATAAAAAGCAAAGCTTGAAGGCAGGCAAGAGAATTGAAGAGGCTGCAGTGACGGTGTCCAGCCTGCAGCCGAGGTTCTGGGCACTATGTTCTGGGATGAAACTCAGAGAATATGAGCGAAGAATGCAGGCAAAGTAAGGTTTCCAGGGCTTATGGGGAACCCTGACTATAAAGAAGCCCGAAAGCAGTCACACATATTTGCTCCCTGTAGTCTGGGTTTCTCCAAATATGACATATTTCCCCCTCATGGTATAGCACAGAATTTTAAGATAAACAGAGACACAGATGTAGAAAACAAACGGATGGACACCTAGAGGGGAAAAGGGGAGGGGATGGATTGGGAGACTGGGATTGACATGTACACACTACTGTGTTTAAAATAGATAACAATGAGAAGCTACTACGTGGCACAGGGGGAAAAAAGAGGGGTCAGTCTGCTCACAGGCCATCTATTAAGTTAATCTTAACAATGCATTCCAATATACAGTGGGTGCAGACCAACACTATTTGATTCCACTTACACGAGATACCTAGAATAGTCAAACTCACAGAGTCAGAAAGGTCATTGGTAGATGCCAGGGATGGGGGTGGGCATAGGGATGTGGGGAGAGGGAAGGGGGATTTAGTGTTTAATCGGGACAGAGTTTCAGCTTAAAGAGGTGAAAAATTTGGGAGATGGAGGATGGTGAGAGTTGCACAACAGTGTGAATGTCCTTAGTGCCACTGAGCTATACAGTTAAACGTGGTTAAAATAGTGTGTTTTCTATTATGTGACTTTTACTATGATAAAAAAAACATAAAAAAGAGAATGTAAAAAAAAGTGAATGTAATCATTTGCTGTATAGCAGTAATTAACACAACATTGTTAATCAACTATACTTCAGTTAAAATGAGTTATTGAAAAATTTTTAAAAAAGAAAAAAGTGATTGGAGTAAAAGAAAATATTGATAACTGAACGGCTGGTACACTGATATGGCAAAGATTGTGAAATGGTCACAAATGGTCAGTGAGTAATGTCTGGGACAAGGCCTCTGTCCTGTAGAGTTGTGGGTGTGAAATGGTGCAGAGAGGAGTCAATGTCCAGCTTCGCTCTGAAGAGGAAAGAGAAGGAGCTGGGATTCAGGAAGAGATGTGGTAGAACTTACTGGTCTTGGCGTTCATCACAGCACAGTACTTGTTCTCACCCACGGACTTGCCAGACAAGGATCTGTAAATATACACGGCTCCATCGACCCACTGCCAATGATGCTTCTGCAAACGACAGGAGATGGGAGACACGTACACGTTAGCCTCCCCACCTGCTCACGGCCCAGATGGTCACCACAGCCCACTTAAACACAGCGTTCACTGTAAAACTTGGGAAAGCACAGAAATGTGTGAAGGGAAAATAGAAAAGCACTCCATTTAACCTTCAGGAAGACAACATTACTAATATTTTACCATATTTACTTGTGGTGTAACCATTTTTATCTATCACAATATTTTTAGTACTGAAAAATGTGGTAGCCTTTAAAACATATATATTCAATTTTGTAGTATTTTGCTTTCCAAACATTTTTTAATGGTAAGAATGTACCACAATTTACCTTGCTGATTCTCCTATTGATTGATGGTCATGTTGTTTCCAATTTACAATTACTGCAAAGAATACCGCTATGAACAATTTTATTTGTAAAGCTGTTTATGCACTTAAAATTATTTTTTAAAACTAGAATCCCAAAAGTAGAATTAATGACCAAGGGGCATGCATATTTCAAGGATATTCAAGTGCATTTCCAAACTGCTTTTCAAAAACAGTTCCGTTGTAGGAATTTATACCCTCATTTACTGGGAAATTTCTCCTTATCTTAAAAATACTATTCATTAAGACAAAGCAAACATCTAGTAATCTAAGTCAAATTATATTGTTATTCTAATTTGTATTTCTTTGATACATTCATTGTACAATTCATTAGGCAGTTTACTAGCCGCAGTCATGAAGGTAAAAAATTAAATTAAAAAAAATCTGGTAGAAATTCCTTCAATTAAAAAAATAAATAAAAATCAGATAGAAATAGATGTAAATATTTATCTTATCTTTGAATGAGAGAGCTCTGGTTAATAGCAGTGTAAATACTAACAATATAAAATTAATTGTATAAATCATTTGTAACATCTATAGCAAAGTTTATTAAGAAACACAAAGTCTAGGATTTTTCTCCTTGTATTCTTTGTGCTTTTTTTGGTTAACATAGAAGCTCCACAAAGAATCTATAAATTGCAGGTCCCACACAGAGACTTCAGCAACCTCACATGTCATTTCTTACAAAGAGGTACTGAGAGGGGTAAAATGAAAGACCAGTGAAGAAAGTTAAGGAGGGCATAAGACACATGACCGCATCTGGTGAAAAGCTTAACTGAAAGCTTTCCCCTTTAACTCAAGATCTAATTGGAATTTAATTAAGCGGGATCTCACAATGAGACTCTGTGTGTGTCTGTGTTTATTTGTATATGTATATACCCCTATATACTTACAGAAACCTCTTTTGAAAGGCTCTGGGGAGCTGGTACTTTTGTGTTTGAAAAGGTTTGAGAGGGCTCTAAGTGGGGGTCTGTAAGTGGAGGACATTGCTTTGTCCCTAACCTGGACGCCTTGGCCTCTATCAGGTGGAGGCAGGTGACTGAAGACCTGCTGTGTGTGCCCTTGCCAGTGGGCCCGGGCCCGTTTCCCAGACAGGAGCTGTCTATCTGTTTTTCCCACGGGGCCATGAGTGCGCCAGGTCTGAGGTTACCTTCTGTGGGTCATGCAGGCCAATCCACACCGGCTTGTTTCTTTGATAGGCACGTATGTACTTTGCTATGGTGCTGGCTTCCTTTAAATTCAGGACAGATGCCAAATGGGCTCCGTTTCCATATGACTGACACTCGAGCTGAGGGCAAGGAGGAGATATGAGGTTTAAAAACATAGCCCACAATCTAAATGTCCATCTACAGACAAATGGATGAAGAAGATATGGTATATCTTTTTTATGGTTGAGTAATAGTCCATTATGGGCTGAGTAATAATGGACTATTCAGTTCAGTTCAGTTCAGTCACTCAGTCGTGTCCCACTCTTTTCGACCCCATGAATCGCAGCATGCCAGGCCTCCCTGTCCATCACCAACTCCCTGAGTTCACCCAAACTCAACGTCCATCGAGTCCGTGATGCCATCCAGCCATCTCATCCTCTGTTGTCCCCTTCTCCTCCTGCCCCCAATCCCTCCCAGCATCAGAGTCTATTGCTGCTAAGTCACTTCAGTCGTGTCCGACTCTGTGCAACCCCATAGACGACAGCCCACCAGGCTCCCCTGTCCCTGGGATTCTCCAGGCAAGAACATTGGAGTGGGTTGCCATTTCCTTCTCCAATGCATGAAAGTGAAAAGTGAAAGTGAAGTTGTTCAATCATGTCCGACTCTTAGCGATCCCATGGACTGCAGCCCACTGGCTCCTCCATCCATGGGATTTTCCAGGCAAGAGTACTGGAGTGGGGTGCCATTGCCTTCTCCGAGAGTCTATTACTCGGCCACAAAGAATAATGAAATAATAACATTTGTGGCAGCATGGAAGGACCTAGAGACTATCATACTAAGTGAAGTAAGTCAGACAAAGACAAATACCATATGATACCGCTTCTTGGTGGAATCTAAAAAATGATGCAAATGAACTTATTTACAAAACAGAAACAGACTCATAGTCATAAAAAACAAACTTCTGGTTACCAAAGGAGTCAGAGGGTGAGGGATAAATTCGAAGGTTGGGATTAAAATATACATACTACAATATGTGAAACAGATAAACAACAAGGATCTACTGTGTAGCACAGGGAACTCCACTCAACATCTTGTAAAGACCTATAAGGGAAAAGAATCTAAAAAAGAATATATTAATAGAGGTGTATGTATACCTGAATCACTTTGCTGTACACCTGAAACTACTAGGATACTGTAAATCACCTGTATTTCAAGAAAAATTAGAAAAAAAAAAAAAAGAAAGAAAAGCACAGCCTTCACCTCAGAACCCTAGCTCACCATGCAACATGCACACACAGCCCCCGCCGCCTCTCAGGACAGAAGACTTCCTGTCATCATGGGAGAAAGCACAATGTCACAGGTGTGAGGTCTCTTTGAGGCCAGGTCACGAGCTTTAGGGCCAGGAGAAGTACCTGGGGTCCTGGACTCGCCTCTCATTTGTGTATGTGACCTTGACAAGTCTCTGTACCTCTCTTCCTCGTCTGTAAAATGGAGGACATAATTATGGCTACACAAGGGAGTTGTTACGAGGATGGAACTGTCATAATGATGTATTATAGTAATACACTTCAATAAGTCTGAGACCACGGATTGTAAATGTGCCATTCTCTAACTAGAAACTTACTGCCCAACTGAAAAAATCATTTTATATACACACACTTTACAGACAGACAGAGACACATACTTTATGCTCTCCTGGGCTTTGTTACGGGATCTGCCTACATGATAAAACTTAATTTAATAAAAGCATGGTTTGACTGTGGTTGCTACTCTAATGCTTGCCTTTGAACTTGCTCAGTATTAGATGTGGTTACTGTTTCATGATAATTTAGTCCTGGAGGAGGGCATGGCAACTCACTCTAGTATCCTTGCCTGGAGAATCCCATGGACAGAGGAGCCTGGTGGGCTACAGTCCATAGGGTCGCAAAGAGGTGGACACGACTGAAGTGACTTAGCAGTCCTCACACTAAGTGCCAGCCACTTTACAAAACCCAAATGTTTTTACATCCATAATTTCATTTGCCTTTCAAATTTGTGAGGTGTAGATGCTGGATTCCCAGTCCACGTTTTGGGAGTGTACCAATCACAAAGATTGCTGGGACAGAAGAGCAAACAGGCTCAGTTGGTTTAAGTGATATTTTCCCTGTAAGTTCACATGGCTAGAACCCAGGGCTCTGCTTCTGCGATTGGGTTTACCTGTCATTTTCATGCCAGCTCCATTGCCTCCAGGAGTTTTGTGAACTAAGATAGCAACTAGGAATCAAGAAGCACAGCACTGTGGGGTCAATTTCTCCAGTCCTTCCTGACACCTTCTCTGCACTCTGGTTCAGGAGTGGTTAACTCTGCTAAGGCTTGGTAGCAATCTTATGGATTGTTTTTGCCTTGAAAATCTGAACTGAGCATCTACCATGTGCCAGAGGTTTTTTGCAACAACCCCAACAACCCCATGGAATGAAAGCAATATCCCCATGTTACAGAAGAAAACTGGTAAAGCGAGGTATAGCTCTAACTAATGCCTGGCAAAGCGTGATTTAAACGCACACCTATATTATTCCAATATAGACTTGGACTTCCCAGGTGGCTCAGTGGGTAAAGAATCTGCCTGCAATTTAGGAGACACAGCAGACGCAGGTCAATCCTTGGGTTGGGAAGATCCCCTGGAGAAGGGCAGGGCAACCCACTCTAGTGTTATTGCCTGGAGAATCCCATGGACATATGAGCCTGCTGGTTACAGTCCATGGGGTCGCAAAGAGTCGGACATGACTTAAGTGACTGAGCACACATATTATTCCAAAGCTCCCCGGATATCTTCCTCTTTGTTTCGGTAGAATTAGCATTGGGCTCTCTGGGGACAGGCAGTACAAATGTCTGAGGCCATTGTGGGCCCAGATTGTACCCCATATCCCCACTGGTCTCCCCAGTCGGTCACTCCAGTAAAACAACCACAATTCAGAGACACAGCAGCCCTGACTCCTCACATTCCGAGGTAACTTACTCTGACTGGCTAGGTGTGTATCTCTTAGGAAAGCCTCAGTGAAATAAAACCAATGCGTTTGTTGAGCTGTGGGGTCACTAAGGCCTTCCATGTGTTCGGAATGCTTCACTCTCTGTCAGGTGGCTCTGAGGCTGGTAAATCTTGTACAGCAATTCAAGTTGTTCTTTCTGTAAGTTCCTCATCTCATCCTCTTTGGCTTAATGTGCTTCTGTCTTTTTCCCTGATAACAGACTCTCCGAGGGGAGGCTGTCTCTGGTTCATTCTCATGCCTTTGCAGCAACCCCAGGGTATGGGCCTGTAGCATGCCCTCCATTGATTTGTCGTTGTTCAGTCACCCAGTCGTGTCCAACTCTTTGCGACCCCATGGACTGCAGCACGCCAGGCCTCCCTGTCCCTCACCATCTCCCAAAGTTTGCCCAAGTTCATGTCCACTGCATCAGTGATGCCATCCAGTCATTTCATCCTCTGATGCCCTCTTCTCCTCCTGCCCTCAATCTTTCCCAGCATCAGGGACTTTTTCAATGAGTCAGCTGTTCGCATCAAATGACCAAAATACTGGAGTTTCAGCTTCAGCATCAGTCTTTCCAATGAGTATTCAGGGTTGATTTCCCTTAAGATTGACTGGTTTGATCTCTTTGCTGTCCAGGGGACTCTCAGGAGTCTTCTCCAGCATCACAGTTCGAAGGCATCAATTCTTTGGTGCTCCATCTTCTTTATGGTCCAACTCTTGGACCATACATGACCACTGGGAAGAACATAGCCTTGATTATATGGACCTTTATTGGCAGAGTAATGTCTCTGCTTTCCAACACACTGTCTAGGTTTGTCATAGTTTTCCTGCTTAAGAAGCAAATGTCTTCTGATTTCATGGCTGCAGTCACCACTGCAGTGATTTCAGAGCCCCCAAAAAGGAAATATGTCACTACTTCCATCTTTTGCCCCTCGATGTGCTCCATCGATGCTTACAGCATTAGAGGAATTGAAGAGGTAACCCTCTTCTCTCCACTTCACCTGCCAGGTGACTTCTCAGAACACCAGGGAAGGACCCTTGGCTCTGAGTTGAATGATACCTGGAGCTTCGAATGTTCCCTTGCTCTAGAGACACCTCTCTGAGCATGAGCCAGATTTCTTACCTCAGCCTCGGACCAGTTTCTCAGCTTCCGGAAGTATCCATAGCAATATGGCCCATGGTAAAACCAGCCGGTAGCACAGCTAGGTCTCACTATAGTGGCTGTGCACAAACAAAAGCAAATACAAGTTACAAAGGAAAGAAAAAGCAGTTCAACACCTTAGCCAGTTTAAGACCCAGGTCACCTTGAAGGAGGAGAGCTGAGCGCCCTGGAGGAAGGCTCTCTCTCAGCTGCCACATCTTTATACTGTTCACCTTTCTCCTAGCATCTCCAGAGGGGGCTGTGGTCTTTTACCAGAGTACTTCAGCACTGGGGAAAAGGAGATCACCAGATCTTTGAGGATACCGGACACTGGCTCTGAACTGACACCGATTTCAGGAGACCCCAGACATCACTGAGGTCTTCCAGTCGAGTAGGGGTTTATGGAGGTTGAGCAATCAATGATGTTTTAGCTCAGGACTATTTTCCATGGACCTAGTGGTCCTCCAAGCCCATCCCTGTGCTAATCTCCTCAATAATGGAATACGTAATTGGAATAAACATCCTCAGCAACTGGTAGAATCCCCACGCTGGTAGCAAGATCAAACAGATGTAATTCAAGAGATCACAAGAGTGGATGAGGGGCATCAATTGGTGCCATCAATCCCTATAGTTTTAGGCATTATAGGGAGCAAGTGGGTTTTTCTTTTTTTTAATCTAGGGGAATGCACGACCGGTTAGATGGCAAGTTGGCAGAAACTTGAGAATGAGGGGCTGTAAGTCAGTAGGCAGGGGAGGGGAACATTTTAGGCTAAGGGGGTGGGTGAGCAGAGAAATGGCAGCAGGAAGAGCAAGCACTTAGGTTTGCTGTACATGTAGAGGATCTGTCAGGCAACCACTATAGAAAACAGAAGGAGAGAGTCAGGGCCCAGAAGCCAGGGAAACCATGATTCAGAGAGAAGCACAAACTCTTTCAGCTAGTGGACTGATGAATGGACCATGGCACTGAAACTGCTGGAAATGCAGAGGACCCAGGTAATGAAGGGGATGCTGAGCTAGTAAGTCTGGACTTTGTGCCAATGTGGCTGCTCGGTAATGCTGTGGACGCATGCAGGAGTCCTTCCACCCCCAGCGCATGTCCCTGCACTGCTGTGGTCAAATAGCCTCTCCTCTCTCCTCGGGCAGATGACGCCGCTGTCACTTGCCTGACTTACGCTTCTGTTCTACGTCATTGTGTGTGTTAGCCCCTCAGTCATGTCCAACTCTTTGAGACCCCATTGACTGAGGTCTGCCAGCCTCCTCTGTCCATGGAATTCTCCAGGCAAGAATACTGGGGTGGGTTGCTATTCCCTGATCCAGGGGATCTTCCCAATCCAGGTATCAAACCCCTGTATCCTGCATTGCAGGCAGATTCTTTACTGCTGAGCCACCAGGGAAGCCCTGTTCTACTTCATTCCTTGCCTACAAATCTCCTCTCCTACAAATCTCCTGTTGTTTTCAGATAAGCTCTCCACTCAGTTGGGCATTCAAGGGTGTTCATAGCCTGGTCTTATAGCCCTAGTGAAACACAGCTTCCTGTGCAGCGGCCCCAGCTGCAGCTTGGAACATGACGCTCATGGTTGACGTAGATCCTTTGCTTGTGCTCTGCTTTGTACCTGTGAATGATGGACAATGACTAACCGAGTGGAGGCACAGCAAGAAAAGTTTCAGTGTGAAAGTGTCTCTTTTGCCCTTTCCTGTTTGCCCATTTTGCTTGCCTTTAACCTTGCTTGTGTGCTAAGTCACTTTAGTCATGTCTGACTCTCTTTGGGACTCTATGGACTGTAGCTCACCAGGCTCCTCTGTCCATGGGATTCTCCAGGCAAGAATACTGGAGTGGATTGCCATGCCTTCCTCCAGGGGATCTTCCTGACCCAGGGATTGAACCCACATCTCTTATGTTTCCTGCATTGGCAGGCAGCTTCTTTACCACTAGCACCACCTAGGAAGCCCTCTGTTTAACCTTGAAAAAGCCTAATTATAGGCATTAAATCACTAGGCAATTTAACCTAACTCCTGACTTATGCTCTCCTGAACGCATACTACGCCTTGTCTAAACTGCTGATTGTTTTTCTAGATAAAAAGAAATAAAAATGAAGAATTCAGCAGTTAAAAGATGTCGTTGTTGTTCAGTCACTAACTCATGTCTGACTCTTTGTGACCCCATGGACTGCAGCACACCAGGCATCCCTGTCCTTTACCATCTCCTGGAGCTTGCTCATACTATGTCCATCAAATCGCTGATGCCATCCAAGCATCTCATCCTCTGTTGGCCCCTTCTCCTCTTGCCTTCGGTCTTTCCCAGCATCAGGGTCTTTTCAAATGAGGATGAAAAGTATTGGAGCTTCAGCTTCAGCATCAGTCATTTCAATGAATATTCAGGGTTGATTTCCTTTAGGATTAACTGGTTTGATCTCCTTGCAGTCCAAGAGACTCTCTAGAGTCTTCTCCAGCACCACAGTTGGAAAGCATCAGTTCTTCAGTGCTTATCCTTCTTTATGGTCCAACCCTCACATCCATATGTGACTACTGGAAAAACCATAGCTTAGACCATATAGACCTTTGTCGACAAAGTGATGTCCCTGCTTTTTCATATGCTGTCTAGGTTTTCTTAGCTTTTCTTCCAAGGAGCAAGAATATTTAATTTCATGGCTACAGTCACCGTCTGCAGTGATTTTGGAGCCCAAGAAAATAAAATCTGCCACTGTTTCCACTTTTTCCCCATCTATTTGTCACGAAGCGAGGGGGCTGGATGCCATGATCTTAGTTTTTTCAATGTTGAGTTTTAAGCCAGGTTTTTCACTCTCCTCTTTCACACTCATCAAGAGGCTCTATCCTTAATAGTCCTCTTCTCAAACCTGCAGGCAGATCCTGCAGGCAAGATGACATTGGAAAATTCAACCAGTCTGCACACAGTGGGGAATGGTGCAGAATCCAATTTCCTGCATCAATAATTCATTAAGGCTCTTCTGTCTTTCTCCCCTTTAAAAATCGTCAAGGCTGAGCAGAATCTTTGGAGTTGGCCTCTGGACACAAGTTCAGCTTCTCCCTAGACTGCCAGCTTTTCTGAGTCAAGCACCTTTCCTTTCTAAGCAACAAGCAGTCAAACTGGCTAACAAAGGGGTACCTCAAACGAATCAGGAACAAGCAACATAGAAGCTCATATGCTTAAATACCTTACCTTCTCCTATCTTCAGGAATACGAGCATCAGCATTTGATGTTAAATAAAAAGAACACCTTTATGCCACTGCTGCTACTCCTGTTGCATTATCACCAGCTTCCATGTGCAGAGTGCTTCCTTGGCACCAGGCACTATGCTGAGGGGTTTATTTGTACTACATATGTATCTTAGGGAGGCGAGGAAACAGACCGGGTGGCCACCCGTCTAAGATCACACAGGGAGGTGGAAAAGCCACTTTTCAGATTCAGTTCTCTAACTTACGAATCTGTGTTCCTGCCACCAAACCTCTCAACTTTGGCTTTTATAAAAAAACAAGAAATTGGAAATATGGCAATGAAAATCATTAGAGGGTTGGGATGCCTTGGTTATTTTATCAGGGGGAAAGAAAGTAAAAGACATCCTTGACTCTTAGAGTAAAAATTGATCTTCTTAAGGAGAAGGCTGACCACCGATTACCACTCCAAATGAAAAGGCTTGAATTTCAGTAAGGAACAGTCTGGAGAGAGATTATGAAGCATGCTTTTTGATTGAACACTGGTGAAAAGATTCTGAAAGAGGTGGAAGGGAAGAGTCCACGTCTCTGACTCCAGTCTGAGGATAAAGGCCCCTTGCTTCACACCAGGTGCTCCTCGTTCAGTTCTCCCTGATTTCTCTTTCGAACTCTGAAGTGACTCTGCTCGGCATCCTGTGGGCAGATGTGTAAGCACAGATTCTCCGCCACCAGGCACTTTCTTTTTTCCTGAATCCAGGTAGTGAGAGCAGAGCTCCCAGTGGCACACTGGAGGACCTAGAGGGGTCAGGGCAAAGCACACCTTGGGTCATGCTTAAGGCCGGACCACCAGTGCGCTCTCTCTCTCCCTGCCCCTGTGTCTGTTTTGAGCGTCCTTCTCAGTTTCTGTCCATGTCGCTCTGTTCGGCTCCCTCTGAGCCTCTCTGTGTCTTTCTGACCCTTCCCGTGTATTTCTCTTTGTCTCTTGCTGTCTCCCCACTCACCCTGGTGTCTCTGTCTCCCACTAGCTTTCTGCTGGTCTCTGTGCCTGAGTCTCTGTGTGTTGATGACTGTCTGTCTCTCTGCCTCATTCTCTCCTCTCCTTCCTCCCCCCTCACCTCACCACGGACTTCATGATACTACAGCCAAGGCCGCGGCACCCTGACGGAGATGCGTGAGCTCCTGGAGGGGCAGACTGCGCTGCTCTGCTGGGGCTGCCGCTCTGCCTCCCACCACCTCACACCTCATGGAGCATTTACTATGTCCCAGGAGCTGTTCCAGGCATTCCAGTCACCCTCACAATAACCCTGGCAAGTAGATTGTCACTAACCTCAGTTCCAGAGGAGAAAACAAAGGCAGAGAGTTGTCAGGTCCTGGACTCCTACAGCAAATAAGTGGCAGAGACAGGATTTGACCACCCAAGATGGTCTGACTCTAAACAGAAGCTCTCAGTCATTATAGTCATTGAAAGTGAAAGGGTCAGTCCCTCAGTCATGTCCAACCCTTTGCAACCCCATGGACTGTAGCCCACCAGGCTCCTCTGTCCGTGGAATTCTCCAGGCAAGAATGCTGCAGTGGGTTGCCATTCCTTTCTCCAAGCAATCTTCCCAAACCAGGGATTGAACCTGGGTCTCCCGTATTGCAGGCAGATTCTTTACCGTCTGAGCCACCAAGTTTGCAGCATTGTAGTCATTAGGCTCAATTTATTTATTAAAAAACCCCTATGAGCCAAGTACATTCATTTAGATTGCCTTGTTTAATTACCAGAGCTTTCCTAAGTAATAAGGATGTATATATCCCCCCTGGACAGATAAGAAAACCTCTTCGGGGGTGAAGTAACCTACTGAAGACACTCTTGGGGAATGAGGAGGGATCTGGGAGAGGAGCCAGTGCCCAGAAGCCCTAGAACTCTGATTCCGCCACTCCTGGTCCTAGACTCCTCATCCATACACATGCAATGGCAGGAGGTTTTGGCTCGTAACATCCCACCTGGACTACTAATAGCCTTTTTGCTCCACCACTTACTAGAAATGTGGCCTTGGGAACATTATTTAAACTCTTTTAGTTTTGGTTTTCTTGTTTATACACTGAATCATAGGGTTGTTGGGAGGATTAAGTGGGATAACACATGTACAATGATTAGCACTGAGTGTCTAGTAATTGTCAAAAAATAGTAACTACTTAATAAATTGTAGCTATCAAAATAATCACATTATCATTATACCCATGTAATATGTTTTGAAAATAGTAACTAGTTAGGATGTTTTTTGTTTTGTTTTTGTTTTCTATTGGAGTATAGCCGATGAACAATATTGTGAGAGTTTCAGGTGAACAGTAAAGGAATTCAGCCATGTATATATATATGTGTGTGTATATATATGTATATATGTGTATCCATTCTCCCCCAGACTCCCCTCTCATCCAGGCCGATGCATAACATTGCTCAGAGTTCTCTGTGCAGTACAGTAGGTCCTTGTTGCTAATCCATTTTCAGTAGAGCAGTGTGTACATGTCCATCCCAACTCCCTCACTTCAAGCCCCCCCAGGGAAGCCAGGACCAGAGCAGCAAGGCCCTAGCTACCCAGGCTGTTGATTAGAAATGGCCATGGAACGCGGCCCTCTGGGGGAGCTTGAGGCCAGCCTCTCCCAGTCTTTCACACGCTAGCACGTTCCAGAGAAAGTGGTTGAGTTCCCCAGGTCCTGAATGGCCGTAGATGGTTGAGAGAGCTGATAGCTGGACCCGTAGACTTCAGCCATGAACATGAGGCCCCAAGAACCCTGCTTCTCTTTGTATCTCCTTCCAGTCACTCTCTCCCCTGGCCTAGGTATCCGCGCGGGGAGAAGTGCTGGGTCATGTACAGCCCTGCGCCCTCTCAAGAGACCTCTTCTCAATAGAAGTGCTGCTCAGGCGAGTTTCTTCACCCCCTGTACCACATACGACACCAGCAGGGCCTCTGCAGACTGTCAAAGCAGCCAGGATGCTTATTCTTAGCTCATATATGAAGCTTTCTTCCCCTGCTTTCTCCACTGGTAGATTCTAGGGTATTGCTTACAATCTCACAGGTGTGTTACTTTGGTATTTTATTTATAAAATATTTTATTTTTGTTTATTTATTTATTTGTCTGTGCCCAGTCTTAGTTGCAGCATGTGGGATCTTAGTTCCCTGACCAGGGATTGAACCCAGCCACCTGCATTGGGAGCACAGAGTCTTAGCCACTAGACCACAAGGGAAGTCCTGACATGTGACTTTATACTTGATGCTGGGCCTATATGTGTGTTGGAGCCATCTCTCCAACTAGTCTGTATGTTCTTTGCAAACTAGAATCCCCCAATATGTTTAAATAGGAAAATAATGCACAAAACACTGGGTAGTTCTAATTATAGTTATCATTACTTGACTGCCAGGTACAGGTACTTTAAATACATTACCTCCACCCTTCATAATAAATTTGCAAAATAATTATTATAATCTACATTTGATTGATGATGGTTTCACTACGGCTTACAACCATACAAAGAACATTGACTGTGGGCTCAATTCCAGCTTAGTGACTGATACTCACCATCCAGGACTTCAGTGCTGATTACACAGCTCATCAGAAAAACCAGCCACATGCTTTTCAGAGCCATCTTCCTCTTCCCCCAGGGACAGAAGTGCTTCAGGAAGCACAGATCTCAGAGTCTTTGTCAGTTTTTCCTTGATATTCCTGGATTCACCCAGATCTGAAATTTCAACACATTTATACTAGTGAAGTGGACCTAGGAATTTATAAAAGCCAAATCGTATTAGTAAATGCATGCTTCTCAGTCGCTCAGCTATTCCCAATTCTTTGTGATTCCATGGACTGTAGCCTGCCAGGCTCCACTGCCAATGGGATTTTTCAGGTAAGAATAATGAACTGGACTGCCGTATCCTCCTCCAGGGGATGTTCCTAATCCAGGGATCAAATATGTGTCTCCTGCATTGCCTGCATTGGCAGACAGATTCTTTACCTCTGTGCCACCTAAGAAGCCCAAATCATAAATGAAGGAAAAAATATTTCTCTGGCTAAACCCAAATTATACAACAAAGGGAATTTGAAAAGATACATGCACCCCAATGTTCATTTCAGCCCTGTTTACAATAGACAAGTCATGAAGAAAGTGAAAGTCACTCAGTCATGTCTGAGTGACTCCTTGTGACCCCATGAACTATACTGTTCATGGAATTCTCCAGGCCAGAATACTGGAGTGGGTAGCCTTTCCCTTCTCCAGGAGATTTTCCAAACCCAGGGATCGAACTCAGGTCTCCTGCATTGCAGGTGGATGCTTTATCAGTTGAGCCACCAGGGAAGCCCCCAGACAAGATATGGAAGCAACCTAAATGTCCATCAACAGATGATAAAGAAGGTGTGATGAAACTAGAGATTATTATACTAAGTGAAGTCAGTCAGAAAGAGAAAGATAAATACCATATGATATCACTTACATGGAATCTAAAATATGAAACAAAAGAACTTACAAAACAGGAACAGATTCACAGGCTTGGGAAACAAACTTATGGTTACCAAAAGGGAAAGTTTATGGGGAAAGGGTAAATTGAGAGTTTGGGATTGATATATACAGAGTATCTTTAAAATAGATAATCAACAAGCATCTACTGTATAGCATAGGGAACTACACTTTACTACTAATAATAACTCCACTTTTCTGTAATAAAAGAATTTTAAAAAGAACATATGTATACATGTATAACTGAATCACCTTGTTGTACACCAGAAACTAACAGCACTATAAATTAATTATACCCTGCTGCTGGGAAAGACTGAAGACAGGAGAAGGGTACGACAGAGGACGAGATCGTTGGATGGCATCACAGACTCAACTGACATGAGTTTGAGCAAGCTCCAGGAGATGGACAGGGCAGCCTGTTATGCTTCAGTCCATGGGGTGGCAAAGAGTCGGACACGACTGAGCGACTGAACAACAACATGCTTCAATAATAGATAAATAGGAATCTCAAGCTAAATATAAAGATTAGGAAAAATTATCTTATGTCAGCCTCTAAGCCAATGCCAAAGATCTAACTCTGCTGGGCTGAATGGTTTCAAGTCTGAAAGCATTTGGTATACTCTGAAGAGCTCGCCCTTGCTATTCTAAGCACAACCAGCAGAGGGCGTCCAAAGCAAGCTTTCTCTCAGATGAGGCAGTATTTGAGCTTTAATAGTTTAAGTCCAGAGAAGGCAATGGCACCCCACTCCAGTACTCTTGCCTGGAAAATCCCATGGACAGAGGAGCCTGGTAGGCTGCAGTCCATGGGGTTGCTAGGAGTCGGACACGACTGAGCGACTTCACTTTCACTTTTCACTTTCATACACTGGAGAAGGAAATGGCAACCCACTCCAGTGTTCTTGCCTGGAGAATCCCAGGGACGGGGGAGCCTGGTGGGCTGCCGTCTCTGGGGTCGCACAGAGTTGGACACGACTGAAGCGACTTAGCAGCAGCAGCAGCAGTAGTTTAAGTCAATCAAGTCAATCCCAACCGTGAGTTTTTAAATGTTAGAATTAAAACTGAATATGTTATCTAATATCTCCACTTTACAATTTAGAAAACCTGAGGTATAAAGTCATTTTCTCATTGTCACACAGCTACAAGATTTCCTAACTTTAACTTTCTTCCCTTTACACTTAGGAGATATCACACTTTTAAAAAAATAATTTTATTTTTCCTGTGACTAAATAGTACACAAATTATTAAAAGATCATTGAAAAACTAGAGAATACGAAGCAATCTTCCAGAGAAACAATTGAGTGAAGAGCTTATTAACATTTTTCTAGGCATGTGTTGTTTACATAATTTTGTATAGAGTCATATAATTCTGAAACATGGTTTTATCTCTCAGAAACAGATTGATTGTAATAAACATTCTTCCACTCTCATAACTTTTATGAAGTTTTGCTTCTGTCTTTAGTATAAATTCACGTACGTGAGAGCCTGCTAAGTTGCTTCAGTTGGGTCTGACTCTTTGCAACCCTATGGACCGTAGCCTGCTAGGCTACTCTGTCCATAGGATTCTCTGTCCATGGGATTCTCTAGGCAAGAAAACCGGAGTGGGTTACCATGACCTCCTCCAGGGGAATCTGCTGGACCCAGGAATCGAACTCTTGTCTCTTACATCTCCTGCATTAGCAGGTGGGTTCTTTCCCGCTAGCACCACCTGGTAAGTCTGAATTCACATACACAGGGTTGTAATTTCACAGAACACACAAATTGTCACATTGATATTCTTGGCTAAAATACCCTCTGAACCTCGAGGAGTAGGAGGGAGGCTCAAGAAGGAGGGGATATACGTATACTTATAGCTAATTCAGGTTGTTGTACAGCAGAAACCAAGACAACATTGTAAAGCAATTATAATCCAATTAAAAAATAAATTTAAAAGAATTTTAAAAATGCCCTCTGAA
>NW_011475991.1:57270-65339 GCF_000754665.1 Bison bison bison | reverse complement strand
TCATTCTAACACTAGTGGGCAGGAATGTGCTTTCCTCAGCCCTTAATGAACACCTGATTTGTCAATTTTTTTTTTCTTGCTAATTTTGGTATATTAAAGAAAAACTTCATTTTAAAAATACTGATAAAGTGGGATGTCTTTTTATATAATGATTAGCTCTTAAATTTTATTTTATGAATTTTTGGTTTACAGCTTTGCACAGCTTATTGTTGGATTTTTTATCTTTTTCCTCAGGAATCTGGAGGGCTTTCTTTGTATATTTATTGTCTTTTATATCATACCAAAAATATTTCCCAGTTTGTATTTTCTCTTGTTTACAATATATATTTTTTGCCTACTGAAAATTTCAAAATTGTCATAGTTATCATATCCTTTATAACTTTTGGAATTTATATTTGAAAAACTGGCCATTGCCATCCACATAAGATTAAAATATCTACCTCTATTCTATTTTTTATCCATTAGGCAACTACTTTAGTGTAAGCCTGGGGTTGGGAAAAAGGTTTTTCCCCCAAATTACTAAGATGAGTAATTCATTGCATTTTAATTTGAGCATACTTTATGATCCCCAAATCAGCATACATGTTCTAACTCTCAAATAATAGATTGCTTAAGGGAAATAAATGGTGAAACAGAGTGTTTGAAGTGGAAACTTTCCCAGAAAATCTAAAGATTAGGTCCATATGGACACTCTGACACAGCGTTGATAAGGAGGGAAACAAAAGAATGAAGAGTGTGTGGCTGTGATGACCTCTCTCTCTCTCTCTTTTAATTATGGTATTAACCTGCAATTAATTCTGCTGAGGAGCCTCCATTCCAAAAGTGATAGAGGTATTTTGGCTGTCCTGTACCTGCTTCAAGACACAAATGGTAAAAGCTTCGCTCTCAGGTCAACAATCTGGGGAAGGGAGGTTCAGCATCTTTTTAAATATAGTCCTCCCCACTTATCTGCAGGGAATACATTCTAAGACCCCCTGAAACCACAGATATTACAGAACCCTATATATGCTGTTTTTCCTATGCTAATCAGGGTGGTGGGGGTCGGGGTGGAGGGAAGCAGTACGCTGGACAAAGGGATGACCTGCCTCCTGGGTGGGAATAAGCAGGATCATGCTAGATTTCATCAGGCTGCTCAGAACAGAGCGTGGCACAATTTATAATTTATGACTTTTTTTTTTGGAGTTTACCATTTAATATTTTCTGACCCCAGCTGACTGAAGATAGCATACTTGGGAGAGTGCCGCCAGGATAAGGAAGGGGCACCACTGTAACCTATAACTGAATCCTAACAAATTGACATTCATTGAATGCTCCCGTGTCATCCAATTTAATCCCCATAACTGGGCTGCATTCCAGATATCATTAGCTTATTTTGCACATGAAGACCCTAAAGTTTATGGAGATTAAGTATCTATCCTACAGTTTCACAGCTTCTAGATTGCTGAGCCAGGATTTAACTCAACACTGTTTGAGACCAAAGCCAATGCTCTTTATAAGACAAGGAAAGAAATAAGTAATTTAAATGAAAAAAACAGCAACACAAGCATGATGAACATGTTTTGAACTATAACTTGTTCTTTCTGGCCCAGTTAAAAGCTGGCAAAGAAAAACAGATACTCAAAGAAAGCCCTATGCCCTCAACGGCATGGAGGATTAATTACCTGGTTGGCATTCAAGGCTCTGAAGACCCCTGCCTTCTTCAGTGTCCTTAGAGATCCCAGGAAGTTTCTGAAGTTCTTATATCTTCTTGCCTCAGGAATTATATGACGTTTGCTTTAATCACACAGCAGCAATGTTTACAAATAATAGCCATCCATAAAAGTCTTATCTACAGCCAAAGTGAACTGAATGAGATATGAATTGAGAACATGTCTAAGTTGTATTTTAATTATTTAAGAGAACCTCTCCCTAATTGCAAATAGAGTCTTTTCTCTACAATCCATTTTAGCAATATCCTGTAATTTGTGATGAAAGAAAATTACACTATTGAAGGATAGGAAAGTAATTTTGGCTTATATATAATTTAACTTGAAATTTACGCTAACTAGAATAGCTTATTTGTGGAAATAGAGCTAAGGATGTAGAAAACAAACACAGTTACCAGGGGATAAGCAGGGGAGGGATTAATGCGAGACTGGGATCGACACACACACACTATTATATGTGAAATAAACTAATAAGGTCTTACCGTATAACACAGGGAACTCTATTCAATACTCTGTCATGACCTATATGGGAATAGAATCTAAGAAAGAGTGGAAAAGTGAACGTGTTAGTGGCTCAGTTGGATCTGACTCTTTGTGACCCCGTGGACTGTAGCCTGCCAGGCTCCTCTGTCCTTGGAATTCTCTAGGCAGGAATACTGGAGTGGGTTGTCATTCTCTTCTCTGGCAGATCTTTGCAACCCAGAGCGGGTATATGGATGTGTATAACTAATTCACTTTGCTGTTACAACTGAAGCTAACATAACATTGTAAATCAACTATGCTCTAATAAATTTTTTTCTGAAACTTAAAAAAACCCAGGCTGTTTGTGGCCTATTAAACCTGCAAATGTACATCTGACTTAACCATTAAAGGAAAGAATGCACTTAATAATTAAAATGGAAAAACTGTGGTTCAGGCATCCAAAATGGAGCTGGGGGTGCCATTGTGAATGTGGTTTCAGACATGTTCCTGTATCCCTAAGAACTTGGATTTTCTGAACTGTAGCAGAATCAAGGACACCACCAGTTTCTTTCAAAATAATATCTGCTGGCAGCTGCCACTGCAACCTCGTGACCTCAAGATCTCCCCTTGTAACTGTTCAACTATTTAGTGCCCCAAACAATCTTGGCTTAACACCCTTACGTCTTGTGAGCTCCTATTATAATTCTTGACAAACAACTTACGTAATTTTGCAATTTTTGCCTTTATAAACCTCCCCCCATTTGTGATCTAACAGAAGACAGTTCAAGTGCTTCCTGAATCTGTCTCCTGGGCTATAGCCCTCATTGTGGCTCAAATAAAACTCTTTCACCTCTTATTATAGATTGTTTATCGATTATTTCCATTGATACCTACTATAAGCCCATCTTCCTTTCCCTTTATTTTCTTTTCTTATCTCTCTTTTTGTCTCTGTATTGTTGATTTCTTTTAGTTTTCCTTTTTTCTATAAAGATGGCTTGCTTCCACTCTGGGGAATCATGATGTTTCTATCATTGCTGGAAGGATTTGTCATCGGGGCTGGACATAGGTTATGTACCCTGTGCTCTGCTTAAGGAGCACTTTACTCTAAAGTACAAATCACCCTCAGCATGTCCCTGGTTCCCCCAGTACCTCCTGGAGCTCCTCCTTGTTCCTGAGGAACAAGTCACTGAAATTTTGTTCTAACACAGAGCAGCCATGTCAGAATAACTTGCAGTGGTAAAATGTTTTACAATAAAGTGTTTCACTTAAGTCATCAAGTGAGATCCTAACGGAATCTCTGGGAGTGATGTAGGACATTACTCTATTTCACACCCCGGAAACTTGATGTAAGGAGAGATTAGGAAGCCTGGTTCCAGGTTCCTTTGAACCTGAATCCAGGTTCAAAGTCACAGTCAGTGGTAGAGTTGAACATTGATTCTAAGCCTTCTGACTCCCAGTTTAGCTGTTTGTTGAATCATAGGCTTTTTTTTTTTTTTTTTTAAAGCCTATTTGGAAAGGGTCACAAGCTCTCCTCTCCTCTAATAGATAGCAAAGGATTAAACTATGCTGTAGGTTTCAGAGAATATTCAATCTTAATTAGACTACAGCCTCGACAGACTATAACTTTAAGGCTGGAGAGAATAATGGTGCTTATCAACTCTTACTCTTTTACTCTACTGATGAGGAACCTGAGGCCCAGAGGAGTACTCTGCCTGGCTCAATTCACAGCTAGCTGGACTGAAGCTGATATCAGAAACCAGGCTTTCTTACTCCCAGTTCAGTATTTTTATATGAGGCTACTCAGCCTTTGTTATTGGATTTTTTTTTCCAGCCTGTGTATAAATTCATGGTAAGACAGGAAAAACTAATGGTTCTGTGGTTACAAAGTGTACCTTAGAGGACCTCTGCCACTCTGATGATGCCCTGGTGGGGAAGAGCACAAGGCTTGGTTTCTGAAGAATCTTGGTTCAAATCCTAATTCTGTTTCCTACTCACAGTGTAACATTAGGCATACTCCTGAACCTCTTTGAGCCTCAGTTTCCTAATGGTATGTGGTAGGATATTACCAGATGAATTTTAGTTTTTACATTACTAGTTAAACACAAGCCCCTTTCCCTTTAAGCAGTTGGACGGGAATTGCATTTCTTTTGTCTCCTACATTGGCAGGTGGGTTCTTTACCACTAGCGCCACCTGGAAAGCCCAGATGGATGGTGAGTGTGTGTGTGCTCAGTTGCCTCAGTTGTGTTTGACACTTTGGGACCCTACGGACTGTAACTCACCAGGTTTCTCTGTCCATGGAGATTCTCCAGGCAAGAATACTGGAGTGGGTTGCCATGCCCTCCTCCAGGGGATCTTCCTAACCCAGAGACTGAACTCGAGCCTCCTGTGGCTCCAGCACTGCTAGCAGATTCTTTACTGCTGAGCCACCGGGAAGTCCCAGATAGATGATACATTTCCGAAAACAGGAGGGTGGTTAAAAACACTTACATCAAAACAAATTTTCTGATGGAAAGTAGAAATATGACCTCTTGACATATAGCCACAAATATAATATCCAGTAAATTCTCATCGAGTCATGACACACTGGTACAAATACCCAATAGGATTTTTCTATGATAAGGGATATGTCCTAATCTGGGCTGTCAATGCTTTAGCCACTACCCACATACAGCCATATAGGACTTGAAATAAGGCTAGTGAGAATGAGGAGTTGAATTTTTAATTTTATTTAATTTTTGTCAATTAAATTTAAACATTTGGTTAGTGGCTACCACACCAGACAGGAAAGACCAAGAAGATGGGGGTGGATTTCTTATCGAAGGAGGTTGATATGAAGCAGAAAAGAATTTGCTCTTATTTTTGAGGAAGCTTAGAAACAGAGAGCAACTTCATAGAAGTAAGTCCTGATGAATGTGAAGGAATTGTGAGAAATTTTGGAGGAAAGCTATTGGTGTTATTCAATCACTAAGTCATATCCAGCTCTTTGCAAACCCACGGACTACAGCACACCAGGCTTCCCTGCCCTTCACTATCTCCCAGAATTTGCTCAAATTCATGTCCATTGGGTTGTGATGCCATCCAACCATCTCATTCTCTGTTGCCCCCTTCTCCTGACCTCAATCTTTCCCAGCAGCAGGGTCTTTTCCAATGAGTCAAATTTAATTAGATTGCCAAGCTGACACTTAGGTTTCACTTCAGTAAGAATTCTTCATCATATCTATAGGATGTTTTTTGACTCCAGTTTCCCTGTTTGAAACGTGGATGGCAGTGATCCCTTTGCCTTCTTCTTCAAATGACCAGTGAACTCCGTTTTGAGTTCGATAGTAAAGCTTTTCGCTTCTTCATCATTTGAGGTCAAGCAGAAATTGTCTTCAGCTTTAGTGTGACAGCAACTCACTTAATACCCATTTTAACTAATGAGCAGTTTCATACTTTACTATTGGTGGAAGATTTTTTTGGAAAAGGTCAATTACTTTTTGACAGCTAAACATTTCAGTACTAGTAGACTGGTATGAAAAAAGAACCTCAGTCAGGCAGGGGCAGTGGAGTGGGGAACACCTAATGGAATGATCAGAGATCAGAGAAAGAGATGATTTTTTTTAAGGTCCTTTAGGAGAATGTGAAAAGTCAAGTCTGATAGAGGAATTTGGGAAAATCTGAAGGGACTAACACATAATAAGAAGGTGAGTCTAGAAATGCTTTTCAATCCTACCTCCTAAGAAAACAGCATAAACCACTCATTATTTTACGAAACTATCAGAATTCCTCCTTTCCCCCTAAGGAGCAAATTTTTACAACCTTGGACTTTGTCCTATTATATTTGACAGAGATGTTGACCCTGAGTACTGCTGCAAGAAAGCCCTGTAATATCCCATCATGTTGAAACAAATGGTATCAGTAGGAGACAGGAAATGAGTCACCGTGGAGATGTTCATTAACTTTTACAGCCAGTCTGGAGAAACTCTAGTCTTGACGGCATAGAGTTTATGGCCACCCACTCAGCCCCCGCTGTAGTGGACAGGTGGTATAGTGCAGTCTCCTCTTCTCCACATTTCCTGGGCAAAATGTTGCCTATACTTGTGACAAGCTTTGCCAGCTACAAAGCATCAGTTGATTTGCCCAAGAAACATGATGGACGTTATGCCACCGAATTGTAAACTGAAAAGTCTATACATCCTTAGCTCTCGTCTTCATCCTTCAGTGTGCTCAATCCAGGCTTTATTTCCTCTGTGAACCCTACCCTAAATCAGCCCCTCTTTTGTAATAAGATTTCCCTTATTGTATGGAAATTATTTATCTGTGGGCACGGATGCCACTCTCAAGAACAAGAATGTGACTTGATCTCTATCTGTGTGTCTGGCACTTGGGTGGTGTTCAAAATGTGTTTGCTGGACCAAACTCAGTATATTAAAGTCTCCAAGATTCTTGGCACATAAAAGGTACACAATATACATTAATTTCCACTTTCTATATTTTCTTAATAATGTATGCATACATAGAGATGTGAAAAGATTATAATAATAGCAGGCACCCTGAGGTGGCTCAGACATTATAGAGTGCACCTGCAATGCAGAAGACCCAGGTTTTCACCCCTGGGTTGGGAAGATCCCCTGGGAAAGGAGATGGCAACCCATCCCAGTATTCATGCCTGGAGAACTCCATGGACAGAAGAGCCTGGCAGGCTACAGTTCATGGGGTCGCAAAGAGTTGGTTGCGGCTGAGTGAAAAGATAATTCATTTTTAAGGAGGGGGAGTCGTCTTCAAACATACAAACTTGGGGCTTCCCCAGTGGTCAATGGTGATGAATCTGCCTGCCAACGCAGGAGACATGGGTTCGATCCCTGGTCTTGGAAGATCCTGGATGCTGCAGAGCAATGAAGCCTGTGTGCCACAACTATTGAATGTCTGCTCTAGAGCCCAGGAACCACAACTGCTGAACCCATGTGCAGCAGCTACCGAAGCCTGCACACCAGAGAGCCTGAGCCCCACAATAAGGGAAGCCACCACAGCGAGAAGCCTGCACACCACTAGAGAGTAGCCCCTGCTCCCTGTAACCAGAGCAAATGAACAATATTAAAAATAGACATTACCTTGATAAGAAAATGGGGACGATAATTAAGACCCTTAGGATTTTTATTAGTAGGGTGGAAGCATAAAACATATATAGGCATACCTTGGAGATGTTGTGGGTTCGGTTCCAGTCCACCACAATAAAAGCAAATATCACAATAAAGTAAGTCACATGAATTTTTTTGTTTTGCAGTGTATGTAAAAGCTGTATTTACACTACACTGCAGTCTATTAAGTGTACAATAATATTATGTCTAGAGAACAATGTACAAACCTAGGTAAAAATACTTTATTGCTATAAAACGCTAAACAGCATCTGGACATTCAGAGAGTGATAATCTTTTTGCAGGTGGAGGGTCTTGCCTCAATATTGAGGACAGTAGACTGATCTGGATAATGGTTGCTGAAGACTGGGGCTTCTGGAGTAATTTCCTAAAATAAGAAAGAATGACGTTTGCCACATTGATTGACTCTGTCTTTCATCAATCATTTCTCTGTAGCATGCAGTGTTGCTTGATAGTATTTTATTTTATTTTATTTAACTTTACAATATTGTATTGGTTTTGCTGCTGCTGCTAAGTCGCTTCAGTCGTGTCCGACTCTGTGCGACCCCAGAGATGGCAGCCCACCAGGGTCCCCCATCCCTGGGATTCTCCAGGCAAGAACACTGGAGTGGGTTGCCATTTCCTTCTCCAATGCATGAAAGGAAAAGTCAAAGTGAAGTTGCTCGGTCGTGTCCGACTCTGTGCGACCCCATGGACTGCAGCCCACCAGGCTCCTCCGTCCATGGGATTTTCCAGGCGAGAGTACTGGAGTGGGGTGCCATTGCC
>NW_011475991.1:56637-57170 GCF_000754665.1 Bison bison bison | reverse complement strand
CACTCCAGTGTTCTTGCCTGGAGAATCCCAGGGACGGGGGAGCCTGGTGGGCTGCCGTCTATGGGGTCGCACAGAGTCGGACACGACTGAAGTGACTTAGTAGTAGTAGTATACAGGGTTATTGTTGCCATCTTTCTAAATTCCATATATATGCGTTAATATACTGTATTGGTATTTTTCTTTCTGGCTTACTTCACTCTGTATAATAGGCTCCAGTTTCATCCTCCTCATTAGAACTGATTCAAATGTATTCTTTTTAATGGCTGAGTAATACTCCATTGTGTATATGTACCACAGCTTTCTTATCCATTCATCTGCTGATCGACATCTAGGTTGCTTCCATGTCCTGGCTATTATAAACAGTGCTGCCATGACTATTGGGGTACATGTGTCTCTTTCAATTCTGGTTTCCTCAGTGTGTATGCCCAGCAGTGGGATTGCTGGATCATAAGGCAGTTCTATTTCCAGTTTTTTAAGGAATCTCCACACTGTTCTCCATTGTGGCTGTACTAGTTTGCATTCCCACCAACAGT
>NW_011475991.1:50216-56040 GCF_000754665.1 Bison bison bison | reverse complement strand
GATTGATTCTGATTTTGAAAGAAGTTTTACTGTGGGTCATAGAGGATCCTGCTGTGATGTATGTCAGAGAGTGCTTGATAGTACTTCACCCACAGTAAAACTTCTTTCAAAATCAGAATCAATCATCTTGAACCCTGCCAATGTTTTATCAACTAAGTTTATGTTGCATCTGAATTCTTTGCTGTCATTTCAGCAAGCTTCATAGCATCATCTTGAAGAGTAGATTCTATCTCAAGAAACTACTTTCTTTGCTCATCCATAAGAAGCAACTTCTCATCCATTTTATCATGAAATTACAGCAATTCAGTCACATCTTCAGTCTCCAGTTCTAGTTCTTCTGCTATTTCCACCACATATGCAGCTACTTCCTTCACTGAAGTCTTGAACCTCTCAAATTCATCCATAAAGATTGGAATCAACTTCTTTCAAACTTTCATTAATATTGATATTTTGACCTCTTCCAATGAATCACAAATGTTCTTAATGGCATCTAGAATTGTTAATCCTTTTCAGAAGACTTTCAGTTTACTCTGCCCAAATCCATCAGAGGAATCACTATTGATGGCAGCTATAGGCTTACAAAATGTATTTCTTAAGTAATAAGACTTAAATGTTAAAATCACTTCTTGATCAATGGGCTACAGAATGGATTTTGTGTTAGTAGGTGAAAACATCATTTATTTCATTGTACATTGCCATCAATATTCTTGGGTGAACAGATGCTTTGTCAATAAGCAGTAATATTTTGAAAGGAATCTTTTTCTCTGAGCAATAGTTTTCAACAGTGTGCTTAAAATGTTCAGTAAACCTTGTTGTACCTGCCATCCAGGCTTTGAGGTTTCATTTATAATGGAGAGGCAGTGTAGATTTAATATAATTCTTTTTTTAATTTAGCTTTTTATTGAAGAATAATTGTTTTATAGAATTTTGTTGTTTTCTGTCAAATCTCAACATGAACCAGCCATAGATATACATATATCCCCTCCCTTTTGAACCTCCCTCCCATCTCCCTCCCCATCCCACTCCTCTACCTTGATACAGAGCCCCTGTTTGAGTTTCCTGAGCCATACAGAAAATTCCCATTGGCTATCTATTTTACATATGGTAATGTAAGTTTCCATAGTACTCTTTCCATACATCTCACCCTCTCCTCCCCTCTCCCCATGTCCGTAAGTCTATTTTCTGTATCTGTTTCTCCATTGCTTCCCTGTAAATAAATTATTCAGTACCATTTTTCTAGATTCTGTATGTGTCCATTAGAATATGATATTTACCTTTCTCTTTCTGACTCACTTCACTCTGTATAATAGGTTCTAGGTTCATCCACCTCATCAGAACTAACTCAAATGCATTCTGTTTTACGGCTGTAATATTCCATTGTGTATACATACCACAACTTCTTAATCTATTCATCTGTCGATGGATATCTAGGTTGTTTCCGGGTTCTATCTATTGTATGTAGTGCTGCAATGAACAACGGGATACATGTGTTTTTTTTCAACCCTGGTTTCCTCAGGGTATATGCCTAGGAATGGGATTGCTGGGTCATATGGTGGTTTTATTCCTAGTTTTTTAAGGAATGTCCATGCCATCTTCCATAGTGGCTGTATCAATTTACATTCCCACCAACAGTGCAAGAGTGTTCCCTTTTCTCCACATCCTCTCCAGCATTTATTGTTTATAGAGTTTTTGATGAGGGCCATTTTTATTGGTGTGAGGTGATATCTTATTGTGGTTTTGATTTGCATTTCTCTAATAATGACCAATGTTGAGCATCTTTTCATGTGTTTGTTAGCCATCGGTATGTCTTTGGAGAAATGTCTGTTTAGGTCTTTTTCCCACTTTTTGATTGGGTGGTTTGTTTTTCTGGCATTGAGCTATATGAGCCGCTTGTATATTTTGGAAATTAATCCTGTGTCATTTGTTTCATTTGCTATTATTTTCTCCCATTCCGAGGGTTGCCTTTTCACCTTGCTTATAGTTTCCTTTGCCATGCAAAAGCTTTTAAGTTTAATCAGGTCCCACTTGTTTACTTTTGTTTTTATTTCCATTACTCTAGGCAGTGGGTCATAGAGGATCTTGCTTTGATTTATGTCATTGAGTGTTCTGCCTATATTTTCCTCTAAGAGTTTTATAGTTCTTGGTCTTATATTTAGGTCTTTAATCCATTTTGAGTTTATCTTTGTGTATGGTGTTAGGAAGTGTTCTAATTTCATTCTTTTACATGTAGCTGTTCAGTTTTCCCAGCACCATTTATTGAAGAGGCTGTCTTTGCCCCATTGTATATTCTTGCCTCCTTTATCAAAAATAAGGTACCCATAGTGCATGGGTTTATTTCTGAGCTTTCTATCTTGTTCCATTGGTCTATATTTCTGTTTTTGTGCCAGTACCACACTGTCTTGATGACTGTAGCTTTGTAGTATAACTGAAGTCAAGAAGGTTGATTCCTCCAGCTCCATTCTTCTTTTTCAAGACTGCTTGGCTATTCGGGGTCTTTTGTGTTTCCATATGAATTGTGAAATTTTTTGTTCTAGTTCTGTGAAAAATGCCATTGGTAATTTGATAAGGATTGCATTGAATCTGTAGATTGTGTTTGGTAGTACAGTCATTTTCACAACATTGATTCTTCTTACCCAGGAACATGGAATATCTCTCTATTGGTTTATGTCATCTTTGATTTCTTTCATTAGTGTCTTTTAACTTTCTGTGTACAATTCTTTTGTCTCCTTAGGTAAGTGTATTCCTAGATATTAAATTCTTCTTGTTGCAATGGTGAATGGGATTGATTCCTTAATTTCTCTTTCTGATTTTTCATTGTTAGTATATAGAAATGCAAGTGATTTCTGTGTGTTGATTTTGTATCCTGCAACTTTGCTAAATTCACTGATAAGCTCTAGTAATTTTCTGATACTATCTTTAGCGTTTTCTATGTACAGTATCATGTCATCTGCAAACAGTGAGGGCTTTATTTCTTCTTTTCTGATATGGATTCCTTTTATTTCTTTTTATTCTATGATTGCTGTAGCTAGGACTTCTAGAAACTATGTTGAATAATAGTTTAATATTATTATAATAATAATGATAGAAAATGGACACCCTTGTCTTGTTCCTGATGTTAAGGGGAATGCTTTCAGTTTTTCACCATTGAGAATAATGTTTGCTGTAGGCTTATCATTGGAGAAGGCAATGGCAACCCACTCCAGTACTCTTGCCTGGAAAATCCCATGGATGGAGGAGCCTCGTGGGCTGCAGTCCATGGGGTCACTAAGAGTCAGACACAACTGAGCTACTTCACTTTCATTTTTCACTTTCATGCATTGGAGAAGGAAATGGCAACCCACTCCAATGTTCTTGCCTGGAGAATCCCAGGGACAGGGAAGCATGGTGGGCTGCCATCTATGGGGTCGCACAGAGTCGGACATGACTAAAGTGACTTAGCAGGCTTATCATATATGGCTTTTACAATGTTGAGGTAGGTTCCTTCTATGCCCATTTTTTGAAGAGTTTTAATTATAAATAGGTGCTGAATTTGGTCAAAGGCTTTTTCTGCATCTATTGAGATCATCATATGGCTTTTATCTTTCAATTCATTAATGTGGTATATCACACTGATTGAAGAATCCTTGCATTCCTGGAATAAATCCAACTTGATCATGGTGTGTGAGTTTTTTGATGTGTTGCTGAATTCTGTTTGCTAAAATTTTGTTGAGGATTTTTGCATCTATGTTCATCAGTGATATTGGCCTGTAGTTTTCCTTTTTTGTGTTGCCTTTGTCTGGTTTTGGTATCACGGTGATTGTGGCCTTGTAGAATGAGTTTTGAAGTGTTCCTTCCTCTGCAATTTTTGGAAAGAGTTTTAGAAGGATAGACAGTAGCTCTTCTCTAAATGCTTGATAGAATTATCCTGTGAAGCCATCTGGTCCTGGGCTTTTGTTTTGGGGGAGATTTTTGATCACAGCTTCAATTTCAGTGCTTGTAATTGGGTTGTTCATAATTTCTATTTCTTCCTAGTTCAGTCTTGGAAGATTAAACTTTTCTAAGAATCTGTCCATTTCTTCCAGGTTATCCATTTTATTGCCATATAGTTGTTCATAATGGGCTCTTATAATCCTTTGTATTTCTGCATTGTCTGTTGTAACCTCTCCTTTCTCATTTCTAATTTTGTTGATTTGATTCTTCTCTTTTTTTCTTGATGAGTCTGGCTAAAGGTTTGTCAATTTTGATTATCTTCTCAAAGAACCAGCTTTTAGTTTTATTAATCTTTACTATTGTTTCTTTCATTTCTTTTTCATTTATTTCTGCTTGGATCTTTATGATTTCTTGCCTTCTACTAATTTTGATTTTTTTTTTATTCTACTTTTTCCAGTTGTTTTAGGTGTAAAGTTAGCTGTCTATTTGATGTTTTTCATGTTTCTTGAGGTAGGATTATATTGCTATAAACTTCCCTCTTAGGACTGCTTTTGCTGAATCCCTTAGGTTTTGAGTGGAGTATATCTCTCTCCATGGATACATCAGGAATAAACCTTCAGACACAGAAGTGCTTGCAAAACAAAAGATGAGAGCAGACAGGAGTGCCTGACCAGAAGAAAAGAATATATCAGTTCAGTTCAGTCACTCAGTCATGTCCGACTCTTTTCGACCCCATGAATCGCAGCATGCCAGGCCTCCCTGCCCATCACCAACTCCCGGAGTTCACTCAGACTCATGTCCATCAAGTCAGTGATGCCATCCAGCCATCTCATCCTCTGTCGTCCCCTTCTCCTCCTGACCCCAATCCCTCCCAGCATCAAAGTTTTTTCCAATGAGTCAACTCTTCGCATGAGGTGGCCAAAGTACTGGAGTTTCAGCTTTAGCATCATTCCTTCCAAAGAAATCCCAGGGCTGATCTCCTTCAGAATGGACTGGTTGGATCTCCTTGCAGTCCAAGGGACTCTCAAGAGTCTTCTCCAACACCACAGTTCAAAAGCATCAATTCTTTGGTGCTCAGCCTTCTTCACAGTCCAACTCTCACATCCATACATGACCACAGTAAAAACCATAGCCTTGACTAGACGGACCTTTGTTGGCAAAGTAATGTCTCTGCTTTTGAATATGCTATCCAGGTTGGTCATAAGTTTCCTTCCAAGGAGTAAGCGTCTTTTAATTTCATGGCTGCAGTCACCATCTGTAGTGATTTTGGAGCCCCAAAAAACAAAGTCTGACACTGTTTCCACTGTTTCCCCATCTATTTCCCATGAAGTGATGGGACCAGATGCCATGATCTTCGTTTTCTGAATGTTGAGCTTTAAGCCAACTTTTTCACTCTCCTCTTTCACTTTCATCAAGAGGCTTTTGAGTTCCTCTTCACTTTCTGCCATAAGGGTGGTGTCATCTGCATATCTGAGGTTACTGATATTTCTCCCGGCAATCTTGATTCCAGCTTGTGCTTCTTCCAGTCCAGTGTTTCTCATGATGTACTCTGCATAGAAGTTAAATAAGCAGGGTGACAATATACAGCCTTGACATACTCCTTTTCCTATTTGGAACCAGTATGTAGTTCTATGTCCAGTTCTAACTGTTGCTTCCTGACCTGCATACAGGTTTGTCAAGAGGCAGGTCAGATGGTCTGGTATTCCCATCTCTTTCAGAATTTTCCACAGTTTATTGTGATCCACACAGTCAAAGGCTTTGGCATAGTCAATAAAGCAGAAATAGATCTTTTTATGGAACTCTCTTGCTTTTCCCATGATCCAGCAGATGTTGGCAATTTGATCTCTGGTTCCTCTGCCTTTTCTGAAACCAGCTTGAACATCTGGAAGTTCACGGTTCACGTATTGCTGAAGCC
>NW_011475991.1:39903-50116 GCF_000754665.1 Bison bison bison | reverse complement strand
ATGAGTGCAATTGTGAGGAAGTTTGAGCATTCTTTGGCATTGCCTTTCTTTGGGATTGGAATGAAAACTGACCTTTTCCAGTCCTGTGGCCACTGCTGAGTTTTCCAAATTTGCTGGCATATTGAGTGCATCACTTTCACAGCATCATCTTTCAGGATTTGAAATAGCTCAACTGGAATGCCATCACCTCCTCTAGCTTTGTTCATAGTGATGCTTTCTAAGGCCCACTTGACTTCACATTCCAGGATGTCTGGCTCTAGGTCAGTGATCACATCATCGTAATTATCTGGGTCATGAAGATCTTTTTTGTACAGTTCTTCTGTGTATTCTTGCCACCTCTTCTTAATATCTTCTGCTTCTGTTAGGTCCATACCATTTCTGTCCTTTATCAAGCCCATCTTTGCATGAAATGTTCCCTTGGTATCTCTAATTTTCTTGAAGAGATCCCTAGTCTTTCCCATTCTGTTTTTTTCCTCTATTTCTTTGCATTGATCGCTGAGGAAGGCTTTCTTATCTCTTCTTGCTATTCTTTGGAACTCTGCATTCAGATGCTTATATCTTTCCTTTTCTCCTTTGCTTTTCCCTTCTCTTCTTTTCACAGCTATTTGTAAGGCCTCCCCAGATAGCCATTTTGCTTTTTTGCATTTCTTTTCCATGGGGATGGTCTTGATCCCTGTCTCTTGTACAATGTCACGAACCTCATTCCATAGTTCATCAGGTACTCTATCTATCAGATCTAGGCCCTTAAATCTATTCCTCACTTCCACTGTATAATCATAAGGGATTTGATTTAGGTCATACCTGAATGGTCTAGTGGTTTTCCCTACTTTCTTCAATTTCAGTCTGAATTTGGTAATAAGGAGTTCATTGTCTGAGCCACAGTCAGCTCCCAGTCTTGTGTTTGTTGACTGTATAGAGCTTCTCCATCTTTGGCCTGCAAAGAATATAATCCATCTGATTTCAGTGTTTACCATCTGGTGATGTCCATGTGTAGAGTCTTCTCTTGTGTTGTTGGAAGAGGGTGTTTGCTATGACCAGTGCGTTTTCTTGTCAAAACTCTATTAGTCTTTGCCCTGCTTCATTCCGTATTCCAAGGCCAAATTTGCCTGTTACTTCAGGTGTTTCTTGACTTCCTACTTTTGCATTCCAGTCCCCTATAATGAAAAGGACATCTTTTTTGGGTGTTAGTTCTAAAAGGTCTTGTAGGTCTCCATAGAACCATTCAACCTCAGCTTCTTCAATGTTACTGGTTGGGGCATAGACTTGGATTACTGTGATATGAATGGTTTGCCTTGGAAATGAACAGAGACCATTCTGTCATTTTTGAGATTGCATCCAAATACTGCATATCAGACTCTTTTGTTGACCATGATGGCCACTCCATTTCTTCGGAGGCATTCCTGTCCGCAGTAGTATATATAATGGTCATCTGAGTTAAATTCACCCATTCCAGTCCATTTTAGTTCCCTGATTCCTAGAATGTCAACATTCACTCTTGCTGTCTTTTGTTTCACCACTTCCAATTTGCCTTGATTCACGGACCTGACATTCCAGGTTCCTATGCAATATTGCTCTTTATAGCATCGGACCTTGCTTCTATCACCAGTCACATCCACAGCTGGGTATTCTTTTTGCTTTGGCTCCATCCCTTCATTCTTTCTGGAGTTATTTTTCCACTGATCTCCAGTAGCATATTGGGCATCTACTGACCTGGGGAGTTTCTCTTTCAGTATCCTATCATTTTGCCTTTTCATACTGTTTATGGGGTTCTCAAGGCAAGAATACTGAAGTGGTTTGCCATTCCCTTCTCTAGACCCACGCAAAATTCAATGGAATCTTCTTTCCTGACCAGAGATCAAGCCCTGAACCTTTGGAGTAGAAGCACTGACTCCAAGACCCTAGCCTACCAGAGAAATAACACTAGGAGGTATTGAATAGTGAGGACTTTTTGATGGGAAGAGTTCTTTGATAGGTTTCCACAAAGGAAACCCCTGGAATATAAGACCTGGCATCACCCAATCACCAATAGCTCCCTGTGCAGGATGCCTCATCTAAACAGCAAACAAAACAAAAATACAAACCCAGTCATCAGCAGACAGGATTACTTCCTCACTCAGCCTTGCTCATCAGAGGAAAAACAAACAAACAAACAAAAACTCAGCACAAATATCATCCTATAAGAAGCATACACAAACCATTGGACCAACCTTAGAAGGCAGAAACCAAAAGGAAGAAAGAATTCAACCTTGAAGCCTGGGAAAAGGAGACCTCAAACACAATAAGTTAACAAAAAAAGAAAAAGAAAAAGCAGAGAAATACTACACATATGAAGGAACAAACTAGAAATACAGAAGTCCAAAAAAATGAAGAGGAAATAGGCAAACTACCTGAAAAAGAATTTAGAATAATGACATTAAAGATGATAAAAAATGTTGAAAACAAAATGGAGGAAACGCAAGAATCCTCTGTGGAGAGATACACTCCACTCAAAACAAAGACCTAGAAGAATTAAAGAATAAACATGCAGAGACAAACAATACAATTACTGAAATTAAAAATACTCTAGAAGGAATTAATAGCAGAATATCTGAAGCAGAGAAGAACAAATCAGTGAGCTGGAAGATAAAATGGTGGAAATAACTTCTGAAGAGCAGAATAAAGTAAAAAGAATGTAAAGAACTGAGGATAGTCTCAGAGACTTCTGGGACAATGTCAAGTGCACCAACATTTGAATTATAGAGGTCCCAGAAGAAGAAGAGAAAAAGAAAGGGTATGATAAAATTTTTGAAGAGATTATAGTTGAAAATTTCCCCAACATTGAAAAAGAAATAGTCAATCAAATCCAAGAGGTACAAAGAGTACCATATAGGATAAACCCAAGGAGAAACAAGCCAAGACACATGCTATCAAACTAACAAAGACTAAACACAAAGAAAAAATACTAAAAGCAGCAAGGGAGAAGCAACAAGTAACATACAAGGGAAACTCCATATGCTTAACAGCTGATCTTTCAGCAGAAACTCTGCAGGCCAGAAGGGAATGGCAGGATATATTTAAAGTATTGAAAGGGAAAAATCTACAACCAAGATTACTGTACCCAGCAAGTATCTCATTCAAAATTGATGGAGAAATCAAAAGTTTTTCAGACAAGCAAAAGTTAAGAGAATTCAGTACCACCAAATCAGCTTTACAACAAATGTTAAATGGACCTATATAGTCAAAAAATAGAAGAAAAGAAAAAAGATCTACAAAATCAACCCCAAACAATTAAGAAAATGGCAATAGGAACATATATATCAATAATTACTTTAAATTTAAATGGATTAAATGCTCCAACCAAAAGACACAGATTGGCTGAATGGATACAATGAGAAGACCCATATATATGCTGTCTACCAGAAGCCCATTTCAGACCAAAGACACATATAGACTGAAAGTAAGAGGATGGAAAGATATATTCCATACAAATGGGAAGCAAAATAAAGCCGGAGTAGCAATCCTCATATTAGACAAAATAGACCTTAAAATAAAGATTACAAGTGATAAGGAAGGATACTACATAATGATCAAGGGATCAATCCAAGAGGAAGATATAACAATTGTAAATATCTATGCACCCAACATAGGAGCACCTCAATACATCAGACAAACACTGCTGCTACTGCTGCTAAGTTGCTTCAGTCGTGTCTGACTCTGTGCGACCCCATAGATGCAGCCCACCAGGCTTCCCCGTCCCTGGGATTCTCCAGGCAAGAACACTGGAGTGGGTTGCCATTTCCTTCTCCAATGCATGAAAGTGAAAAGTGAAAGTGAAGTCACTCAGTCATGTCCGACTCTTAGCGACCCCATGGACTGCAGCCTTCCAGGCTCCTCCGTCCATGGGATTTTCTAGGCAAAAGTACTGGAGTGGGGTGCCATTGCCTTCTCCCAGACAAACAGTAACAGACATAAAAGGAGAAATTGACAGTAACACCCCACTCACATCAATGGACAGATCATCAAAACAGAAAAGTAATAAAGAAACACAAGTCTTAAATGATACATTAGATGAGATGGATCTCATTGATGTCTTCAGGACATTCCATCAAATGCAGAGGAATACACCTTTTTCTCAAGTTCACATGGAACATTCTCCAGGATAGACCACATCTTGGGTCACAAATCAAACCTCAGTAAATTTAAGAAAATTGAAATCATATCAGACATCTTCTCTGACCACAACACTATGAGACTAGATATCAATTACAAGAAAAAAAGTGTAAGAAATACAAACACGTGGAGATTAAACAACACGTTCCTAAATAACCAACAGGTTACTGAAGAAGTCCAAAGGGAAATAAAAAAATTTCTAGAAACAAATGACAATGAAAACACAACTTAATATAATTCCTAAGGGCCATAGGATTTTTTGAATGATAAATGAATATTAGCTTCAACTTAAAGTCATCAGCTTCATTAGCCCCTATCAAGAGTGAACTTATCCTTTGAAGCTTTGGAGACAGGCATTGACTTCTCCTCTGTAGCTATGAAAGTCCTATGTGGCATCTTCTTCCAATACAAGGCCATTTCATCTTAATTGAAAACCTGTTGCTTAGTGTAGCCACCTTTATTAATTATCTTTTGTTAGATAACTTCTGGAGAACTTGTTGCAGCTTCTATGTCAGCACTTGTTGCTTCACCTTGCACTTTTATGTTATACAAATAGCTTCTTTCCTTAAACCTCATGAACCCACCTCTGCTAGCTTCAAACTTTTCTTCTGCAGGGAAGAAGGGAACATAGTTTTCTGTGCACAGCTTTGGCATGGGAGATTCAGGACCTCATCGCGTTCTGCTTTTTTATCAGCTGAGAGTCTTTGGGTAGGTATTTAGTCTCAAGAATACTGTTTTTTATTTAAAAAATAAGATATGAATTGTATATCTACCATAAGAAAGCTTTGAACATTAAATGAGATAATGAATGCAAAGAGTATTGTGCAGTGCTTGGTACATGGTAAGAACTTAACAAATACCAGATTTTTTTTTAAATGAACACCTTACAAAATGTATTCTGGGTGAGAATTATCTAATGAACAGTCAGTCCATAGTGTGGCTGGCATGATGTGGATGGCAGTTTCCCTCATTGAGGGATCTTCAAGCAATTGAAATACCTCACTATCACAAAATATTTCAAACATAAAACAAAGTGAAAGACTTTTACAAAGGTGATATACTTCTACCAGCATGCTAATCACTTAGATTCTATCATTAGCATTTTACTAGTGGCTCAGTGCTAAAAAAAAAAAAAAAAAAAGTCCTCCTGCAATGCAGGAGACACAGGTTCGATCCCTGGCTGGGAAGAATCCCTGAGGAAGGAAATGCCAACCCATTCCAGTATTCTTGTCTGGGAAATCCCATAGACAGAGCAGCCTGGTGTGCTATAGTCTGTAAGGTCACAAAGAGTTGGACGTGACTTAGACACTAAACAACAACAAAAAACTAACCAAAAAAAATCCTTGATTTATCATATGGCTATACATTTATACATATCCCAATTTACCTATCAATTCATAGGTCTTTTTGGATGTATTTCACATTATTTTGCTGACAAACGTTTGTATAGTCCAATCTAAGGTTTTTCTAGTAGTCATGTATGGATGTGAGAGTTGGACCATAAAGAAAGCTGAGTGCTAAAGAATTGATGCTTTCGAACTGTGGTGTTGGAGAAGACTCTCAGGAGTCCCTTGGACTGCAAGGAGAGCCAACCAGTCAATCCTAAAGGAAATCAATCCTGAATATTCATTGGAAGGACTGATGCTGAAGCTGAAACTCTAATACTTTGGCCATCTGATGTGAAGAACTGACTCATTGGAAAAGACCCTGATGCTAGGAAAGAATGAAGGCAGGAGGAGAAGGGGACAACAGAGGATGAGATGGTTAGATGGCATCACCGACTCAATGTACATGAGTTTGAACAAGCTCTGGGAATTGGTGATGAACAGGGAAGACTGGATGCTGCAGTCCATGTGGTCACAAAGAGTCGGACATGATTGAGTGTCTGAACTGAACCGAACAAAGTAGTTTGTAGACATCTGTACATTTCCCTCTAAATATTTCAACATACATATCAGTTACTAAAGTTTAATATTTACTTACATCTTTAAAATTTTTGAGGGAAAATTCACACACAACAAAATGCACAAATATCTAGTATACATTTGCAGAGTTTTGACAAATGCATACAAATGTGTAAATCAAATCCCTATGAAGCTCTAGAATATTTCCATCACCCTGGAAAGTTCCTTGTGTCCCTTCCAGGTCAATTCCTAACCCCATCCATAGGCAAGTGCTGTTTCAATTTTTTTTTTCCATCAAAGATCAATTTTAAATTCCAGAATTTCTATAATGGAATTAAAGAGTATATATTCTTTTGTGAATGACTTCTTCAACTCAATAAAATGTTAAGATACATCCATGTTTTTTTGTATAATTTATTCCTTTTTAGTATTCCATAGAATGAATATATCATAGTTTATCTATCCTATTGATAGATACCTGAATGTTTTTAGTTTTTGTTATAATAATAAAGCTGCTATGAACATTCTCATATAAGTCATTTTGTGGGCATTTGTTTTAATTTCTCTTGGATAAATACCTAGGAATTATTGAGTCATAGAATCAGTAGTTTAGTTTTATAAGTAATCTTTCAAACTACTTCCTATAGAAGTTATATCATTTTACCTTCCCACCAATAATGTATGAATAGAGGGAAAGCTTATGCTACTTTTGAAGGGATTTCTCTATGTATGTGTGTGAATTTTTCTGTCTAGGGACATGGCTAGTGACTTCTTAAGTATGGGATACAGGGTCACTTTCACCACCACCATCATCCTGGACTCCAAGGAGTAGGTCAAATGGATAAGAATCCAAGGACCAGCATGAGTTCCCATCAAATCATACAGAATGTTCAAGTGATTAGCACATAGGGGGCCCTGGGTTCACTGGCACAGAAGCGTCTCAGGATGAATCATGATATCTGTGCCCATGGGGCAGGTACACACAATCTCTGTCCCTTCTTGGTAATCCTTGAAAATAAGGATGGTCAAACAAAATAACAGCATATTGGAAGAAACTTGGGTCTTGGGAAGATTTAAAAGAGGAATGATTTTCCCCCCAATTACATTAAAAAAAAAATAGAAGAATGCAGGCTTAATGCCAAGAAGCAATGAATTGGCATCAAATTTAAGCCTCAAGGTCATGGTGTAGAGTCAGAGGGAATGCTTTGGAAAAGGCCACCAGTTGTTTTTCCAGAGAAAATATAAGTTCTTTGTTTATTTTTTCCCTGATATAGCCCATATGCTCACTTCAAACCCCTGAATGATGTCCTTTGTTCAATCATTCCCTAAACATTCTTTAGATAAGAATTTTATGGCCATCCTTCATAGGGTTTGGCCTTAGAATCAATAGATCTATGGTTTTATTGCAATGTCTTGCCTTTGTTTCCTTTTTGTATGACAAAATTTATAATATGCAAGTTTGCTATCTGCCTCCTCCCTTTATGCACACGTCAAATGAGCAAACATTTGGCCATAACACAGATGGTCATGGAGTTGGTTCAATGTTTGTGAGTACAGCAACCTGAGAACCTCTTATCTGAAATAGCCCTAGGAATGCCTGGGCACAGTAGAGAGAAGGTGTTCAACTGGTTACTTTAGGATATGCACTTCCAAGATCAAAGTGATTGAAGAGGAACAAGACTTACAGAATGTCAAGGCCATAGGAGAATTTAGAGGTCATTGTTCCCTCCTCCTTACTTTATAAGAGAGATAGCAGAATCAAAGCAGGGATTAGACTTGACTTCTGCAGTCACAGTTCATTGGAGACTGTGTACAGTTGATGTTTTGTTTATGATGGAGAAATCATCTCCAGCCAGTTCAAATTCAAGTGGGCTTATTGAAAGTACAGATAGTGTCTTGCATAAATAAAGCATGGCTAGGCCTTGTGGCAGAGAAGGCAATGGCACCCCACTCCAGTACTCTTGCCTGGAAAATCCCATGGACAGAGGAGCCTGGAAGGCTGCAGTCCATGGGGTCGCTGAGGGTCGGACACGACTGAGCGACTTCACTTTCACTTTTCACTTTCATGCCTTGGAGAAGGAAATGGCAACCCACTCCAGTGTTCTTGCCTGGAGAATCCCAGGGATGGCGGAGCCTGGTGGGCTGCCGTCTATGGGGTCTCACAGAGTCGGATACGACTGAAGTGACTTAGCAGTAGCAGCAGGCCTTGTGGGCTCCCTGGGGAAATGAGAAGCCATTAGTGGCTGATGCAGATACTGACTCCAGGGTCATCCAATGGTCTATGGTTCCTTTTGGGCATTTTTTGCTTTTTCCCTTAGCTTGGCATTCTTTGTATGCTCCTCAACACATAATTGAACATGACTGCCCCTGGCCCAATGCTACCTGACCCTTCAGGGTCAAATCTGAAAAGCCAGAAATGGCTTGCCTTTTCTAACATGTCTGTTGGAATGACAATTGCAAACTCTAACACCTTGACTCCTGGTTCAGTGATTTATGCTGAATTTTCTTTTCTGAATGTGAGCACAGATGATGGGAGAACTTAAACTCAGTCTTCTCAGTGCTAAGTCAGGGATAGTACTTGTTCTACCCTACAGGATTTGCTGATGATTAAACCCATCCAACACATGTAAAATCTATAGAACAATGCCTAGAAAGTGTATTAGTGCTGCTGCTGCTGCTGCTAAGTCGCTTCAGTCGTGTCTGACTCTTTTCGACCCCTGAGACGGCAGCCCACTAGGCTCTGCTGTCCCTGGGATTCTCCAGGCAAGAACACTGGAGTGGGTTGCCATTTTCTTCTCCAAGGCATGAAAGCAAAAAGTGAAAGTGAAGTTGCTCAGTAGTGTCCAACTCTGAGCAACCCCATAGACTGCAGCCTACCAGGCTCTTCCATCCATGGGATTTTCCAGGTAAGAGTACTGGAGTGAGGTGCCATTGCCTTCTCCATATTAGTGCTACCTAATGTATTAGCTCCTGGAGAAGGGAATGGCAACCTCCTCTAATATTCTTGCCTGGAGAATCCCATGGACAGAGGAGCCTAGCAGGCTTCAGTCCATGGGGTCACAAAGAGTTGGACATGACTGTGTGACTACCACCACCACTAATGTATTAGCTGGTATTCTTCTGTTGTTTTACTCTCATCATCCCTACCATTTGCTCTCCACACATCTCTGTCCTGCTTTGTGTCACTGAAGTCTGCTCTCCTTCAGATGCATGCCCTGGACTCCCTTGTTTGCAGGCTCTCAGTTAGGTTTGGCCAATGGAAGGCACCCGAGGGAGGCTGGAAAGTGAGAAGAGAGTGAAATCAGTTTATCCCTCTCTTTCCCTGCTCTGGTACTGAGCATCTGACAGTAGCTGCATCCTTCTGTTATTTCTGTGGCCCCTCTTCCCCAGTCCCAACTCTCAAGAAGTCTGTGTAGCAGTATTTATCTGTTTCTTTGCCTCCCACCAAGGCATTAAGTTATGCATGGATGAGAAGAGCACTGGTATCCAGAACAAGGCCTTGTGGTTGTATTGTCCATAGGCTGGAGGTGATGGTGGGAGATGCTAGCACAGATTTGGCTTCCAACGTCCATGATGTTGATGGGAATAATGGGATTCTGGAGGAACACAGGACAGGTGGAGGCACTTAACCCCCTAGAGACAAGGTGGGAGTAACTACCTGGAGAGATAGGGATATGTGGTGGTGATTAATCATCATACAGTCTCTAGGAGTGAAATAGACAAGAAGCCTGCTTCCCAGGTAGCGCTAGTTGTCAAGAACCCGCCTGCTAATGCAGGAGACAAAAGAGATGTGGGTTGGATTCCTGGGTGGGGAAGATCCCCTAAAAGAGGGCATGGCAAACCACTCCAGTATTCTTGCTTGAGAATCCTATGGACAGAGGAGCCTGGTGGGCTACTGGAGATCTATAGGGTTGTTGAGGTCCTTTAATGGACTGGAACCTGGTGGTCTGGAGTTGACCGATAAGAAAGTAAAGGAGAGAGAAAGAGGCTGATATTCCTTGGTTTACACAGAAAGCCAATAAAGCCCCTGCACGGGGCTTGCTCTGTTCACGGAGGCCTTAGGCACCCTCTCGATGGGGTGAAGGCACAGAGCACCTTCTCGAGAGAGTCTTAGAAGCCCAGGCAGGAAAGTGAACTCAGAGGGCCTCTGCACTCCAGGG
>NW_011475991.1:29915-39803 GCF_000754665.1 Bison bison bison | reverse complement strand
AGGGGGAGGGGGAGAGGGAGAGAGAGAGAGAGACACGGGGACCAGAGCTCTGATGGAGCAAAGGTGTTTTAATCAACATGGTGTGGGCATATATACTGTCTTACAAGGTAGTTATTCTCAGCAAAGATAAAGATTAAAATTCCCGACTTACAAAACATAGGCGATACATATTAAAGAAAGAGTTGTAAACAATCACTTTTACCATATGGTTCACAAGGAAGGAAGAGGGTACCTATCACTGTATAGAAAAACTAATGAAGGAAATGCCTGGATTCCTCAGCCCCCAGGAGAGGCTTGCCTCTCCTCTTAATTCCTGAGTATTCAGGAATTAATAAGGAACAGAGAATTCCTGACAGATCCAAAACAGCACACAGGAAGCCTCCTGTTAAATGCTTCCTGACATAGAGTCAAAAAAAGTCAGACACAACTGAAGTGACTAAGCAGGCAGGCACTACTTCAAATGGTTTGATTTACATAATAATTAGAAAAACTTTGGTTGAGGCAACAGCGACCTGATTGAGTCACTAAAGTAGAATCTGTGACCTCTCTTCCTGTTCTTAGACTTTGAACTCCTTGACTGAGAGGAGACTGAGAAGGAATGAACTCTGTGATGCAGCCGCAAAGGTACACTGTAAATCTTCCTCCAGGCCTTCTGCTGAGGGCTGTTTGTGTTTAGTTGCTCAGTCACATCCAACTCTTTGAGACCTTATGGACTGTAGCCAGCCAGGTTCCTCTGTCCATGGGGTTTTCTGGGCAATATTACTGAAGTGGGTTGCCATTTCCTCCTCCAGGGTATCTTTCCGACACAGGGATAGAATCCACGTCTCCACTTCTCCAGTGTTGTAGATGGATTCTTTACCACTGAACCACCGGGGAAGTCTGTCAGCAGCCATTTCCTGAGGTGAGTGAGGAAAGAGAAATATCCAGATCTTCTAGGGTTTATTTAATTCTGGCTTTGAGTAATGCAAACGTAGGAGGATATGTAGTGGCTATGAAGATACGCCACTCATGTTTCAAGCTGCAGAAAACATAACTAATCAGCAACCCCAGCAAATGTCCTCAAAGTCCAGAGCTCTGACATCTTCCCAGGTTCAGGACTAGCCTGTGAAAAGAAAGCATTTACTTCTCTCCAACCGAACGCACGTGATGAAACTGTAAACTGTTTTCCTGTGGTAACTCTGACTTTTCTCCCCAATCTCTTTTGTTTCTGCATATTAACTTATTAAAAAGAGAATAGATATTTAGACTCCCATGAATCTTTTATTGACTCTTGCAGTAGGAGAGTGATGTCAAATTTCAGGTGTTCTTGTCTACTCTGTATCATGTGATTGATTCTTCCACAGGACACACATGGTACCAAATCTGTGTGTAGTTGCTCCTCTTAATAGACCACACTAATTAGCTGAGGAAGAAACAGACCCAATTCAACTCAGCATATAGGCATCCCTTCCCCATCATCTAGTACTTGTCACCACTCTAAGGTCTTTTTTATTTGCTTCGTTTCCTATTGTTGCATAACAAATTACCACAAACTTAAAGCTTTAGCAAGACTATTTATTATCTCACAGTTGTGATGGGTCAAAAGTCCAAAAGAATGTAGAAAAAGTCAAGTTAAACACAAAGAGAGTGGAGCAAAAGAGATAATAAAGAGCAGAAATCAATAAAATCAGAAATAAACAACAGAAAAAAAATCAAAAGTTCGGTTCATCAAAAGATGAACAAAACTGATAAACAGCTAGCAAATTAATCAAGAATTTAAAAGGTGATAGATTCTATATATATTAAAAGGATAAAAATTACAATGAAAAACTTTATGCCCATAAATGCAACAACAGATAAAATGGACAAATCTCTTGAAAAATATAATTCACCAAAAATGATCAGAGAAATATATAGTAATAATTTTCCTCTGTATATGAAAGAAGTTGCATTCATAATAAATAAAAACCTAAAACAAAATGAAATCCATTCCCAGATGATTTCTTATTGAATTCTTCCATTTATTTAAGGAAGATAGAATGATAGAAATATTACATAAATTATTTCTGAGAATAGAGAGGGAAGAAACTTCCTAACTCATCTATAAGAAAAAACATTATACACAATTATTTCTCAAACACACATATGAAAAATCCTCTACAATTATTAACAAATCAAATCCAGACATATATGAGGGGTATAATAAGTACATCCAGAACAAGCCTGATTTATCCATAATTGCAAAGTTTGTTCAACATTTGAAAACTAATCAATATTATTCACTCTATTAACATAATGAAGTAAAATGTTACACAAATCATTTCAATAGATGAAGAAAAAGCATTCAACAACACCAGAACTCATTGATACTTTTAGAAAGCTACTCTCCACAACTAGGAATAAGATAAACTTCTTCAATCTGACAAAATGTACCTATGAAGAACATACAGGTAATACCATGGCTAAAGATAGAGTGCTGCAAGCTTTCCACCAAAGACAGGGAACAATGTAAGAATGTCTGTGATCATCACATCTATTCAATACTATTCTGGGGACCTTAGCCAGTGGGGAAAAATAAAGAGAAATAAAGGGGTTCCCTGGTGGTTCAGATGGTAAAGAATCTGCCTGCAATGCAGGAGACCTGGATTTGATCCCTGGGTTGGGAAGATCCCCTGGAGAAGGGAATGGCAACCTACTCCAGTATTCTTGCCTGGAGAATTCCATGGACAAAGGAGCCCAGTAGGCTACAGTCCAGGCTGTTGCAAAGAGTCAGACATGACAGAGTAACTAATACTTTCAAAGAGAAATAAAATGAAATAAAGTGTGGGAAATGAAATAAAACTGTCTGCAGAAAACAGACATATAGAAAATTCTAAGAAATCTTAAAATTATTAGTATTAATTTTTAAGTTTATCAAGGTCAGAAGATTCCAAGTCTATGTACAAAAAAATAAAATTCTCAACAAATAAAGAGATATAACATGTAGAATAAATGGAAGGGGACTTTCCTGGTGGTCCAGTGGTTTAAACTTCTCCTTCCAGTGCAGGGGGTGCAGGTTTGATCTCTGGTCGGGAAAATAAGATTCCAGATGCCTCAGAACCAAAATATCAAAAAATATAAAACAGAAGCAGTTTTGTAATAAATTCAATTAAGACTTTAAAAATGGTCCACATCAAAAAAAAAAAAAAAACTGAACTAAACAAAAAGAAAACTTAAAAGGCTTCATTATTATCAAACTGTTGTTGTTTAGTGGCTAAGTCGTGTCTGACTCTCCCCATGGACTGTAGCCCAGTCTCCTCTGTCCATGGAATTTTCCAGGCAAGAATATACTGGAGTGCATAGCCATTCCTTTCTTTAGGGGATTTTCCTGACCCAGAAATCGAACCCAGGTCTCCTGCATTGCAGATGGATTCTTTACCCTTGAGCCAACTGTGAAGCCCAGTGTTATCAAATACATCCTTTTATTCTTTACATTTCCTGGGTGTCCAGTGTTAGTTGAAAAATGTGTTCCTAAGTCACCATTATTGATATACTTTCTTAAATATTCTTGAAAGTTTAAAATTTTTAAATTAAAAAATTTATATTTAAGGTTTAAATCCATTTAGAATTTTTTTCTTTTTGAGTATGAAGAGGCAAAGCTCCCACATTATTTCCTTCCAGATAAATAGATATCTAATTGTGCCAGCATTGGTTATTTTTCAAAATTATATTTTCTTACCAATTTGATATGTCATTATCACATATCAATTTTTATAGACTATGATCTACTTCTGAGTTCTCCATACACTCCCACTTGCCTGCTTATTTATATGCCAATACCATGCTATTGTTCTTTTCAGAAAACTAAAATATTGTTGATGTACAATATTATGTCACTTTCAAGTACACTACATAATGACTTGACATTTACAAACATAATGAAAAGATCACACAATAAGTCTAGTAACCATCTGTCCCCGTAAAAAGTTAGTACATTAATACAGACAATATTCCTTATGTTGTACAATGTATCCCTGTGACTTATGTAATGGAACTTTATACTTCTTAATTTCCTTCACCTATTCTGTCCACCTCTCATTCCCTTCCTTCTGGCCACTACCCATTTGTCCTTTGTATCTATAGGTCTATTTTAACTTTGTTTTGTTCTCATGTTTTGGTTTTTAGACTCCATGTGCAAGAGAGATCATGTGGTATTTGTCTCTATCTGACTTATATCACTTAGCATATCCTCTGTATCTATCCATGTTGTTGCAAACGGCACCATCTCATTCTTTTTGGGGCTGAGTCATATTACACTGTATACATGTATATACATCCTTTCTTTTTTCCTATTCACCTACTGATGAATACTTAGATTGCTTCCATATCTTGGCTATTATAAATGATGCTGCAATAAACATTAGAATCTATATATCTTTTTGAATTAGTGTTTTTGTCTTTTTGGGGTATGTATGTATATATATATGTATATATATATATATATATATATGTATACCCAGAATGAAATTGCTGGATTACATGCAGTTAAATTTTTAATAGTTTGAGGAAGCTCCACCCTGTTTTTCACAGGAATTGTTTTTCACAATTCCAATTGTATCAATTTACAGTTCCACCAACAGTGCACAAGGGTACCCTTTTCTCCACATCATCATCAGTACTTGTTATTTGTTGTCCTTATTATGATGGCCATTCTGATAGGTGTAAGGTGGTATCTCATTGTGGTTTTGATTTGCATTTCCTTGATGATTAGTGATGTTGAGTATCTTTTCTTGTGTCTGTTGGCCATCTTATGTCTTCTCTGTAAAAATATCTATTTGAGTCCTCTGCCTGTCCTTTAATTGGGTTGTTTATTTTTATGTTGATTTGAATGAGTTCTTTGTATATTTGTATATTTATTTGTTTTTAATTGGAGCATAATTGCTTTCAATGCTGTGTTGGTTTCTGCTGTACAACACAAATTAGCTATAATTTTGTATACATGCCCTCTCTCTGGAGCTTCCCTCCCTCCTCCCTTCCCACCACTCCAGGTCATTTCAGAATGCCAGGCTGGGCTCCTTATCTTATATAGCAGCCTCCCACTAGCTCTCTATTTTACACATGATAGTGTATATATCGTGCAGTCATCTTCTCCTGCAAGAACACCAAAATCACAACTAGCTGAACAACCATCGACAGGAGGGTGTTGGAACCCACACAAAAACACACAAAAAAAAACAAAGATATCCCACATCCAAGGACAAGGGAGAAGCTGAAACAAGACAGCAGGCGAGTTCGAGAGAATAGCAAGGAGAGATAAGAAAGCTTTCTTAGGTGAACAATGCAAAGAAAAACAGAGGAAAACAATAAAATGGGAAAGACTAGAGATCTCTAAGAAAATTGGAGATATCAAGGAAACATTTCATGCAAAGATGGGCATAATAAAGGACAGAAATGGCAAAGACCTAATAGAAGCAAAATAGATTAATAAGACATGGCAAGAATACACTGAACTATGCATAAAAGGTATGAATGACCGGGGAACCACTCTGGTGTGGTCATTCACCTAGAACTGGACATCCTAGAGTGTGAAGTCAAATGGGCCTTAGGAAGCATTGCTATGAATATAGCTAGTGAATTTCTAGCTGAACTATTTCAAATCCTAAAAGATGATACTGTTAAAAGTGCTGCACTTAATATGTCAACAAATTTGGAAAACTCAGCAGTAGCCACAGGAATGGAAAAGATCAGTTTTCATTTCAATCCCAAAGAAAAGCAATGCCAAAGGATGTTCAAACTGCCATACATTTGTGCTCGTTTCACATGCTAGCAAGGTAATGCTGAAAGTCCTTCAACCCAGGGTCAGCAGTAAGGGAACTGAGAACTTTCAGATGTACAAACTGGATTTAGAAAATGAAGAGGAAACATAGATCAAATTGCCAACGTCTGTTGGATCATAGAAAAAGCACGGGAGTGCCAAAAAAAATCTACTTCTGCTTCATTGATTATGCTAAAGCCTTTGATTGTATAGATCACAACCAACTGCGGAAAATTCTTAAAGAGATGAGAATACCAGACCACCTTACCTGTCTTCTGAGAAACCTGTATGCAGGTCAAGAAGCAACAGTTAGAACCAGACATGGTTCAAAATTGAGAAAGGAGTATGTCAAGGCTGTATATTATCACCCTGCTTCTTTAACTTATATGTAGAGTAAATCATGTGAAATGCTAGGCAGGATGACTCACAACCTGGAATTAAGATTGCTGGGAGAAATATCAACAAACTCAGATATGCAGATGACACCACTCTAATGGCAGAAAGCGAAGAGGAACTAAAAGACCTCTTGATGAAGGTAAAAGAGGAGACTGAAAAAGCTGACTTAAAACTCATCATTCAAAAAACTAAGATCATGGGATCTAGTCCATCACTTCATGGCAAATAGATGGGGGAAAAATGGGAACAGTGACAGACTTTATTTTCTTGGGCTCCAAAATCACTGTGGATGGCAACTGCAGTCACAAAATTAAAAGATGCTTACTGCTTGGAAGAAAATCTATGACAAACCTAGACAGTATATATTTAAAAGCAGAGACATCACTTTGCCAACAAAGGTCCATATAGTCAAAGCTACAGTTTTTCTAGTAGTCATGTATGGATGTGAGAATTTGACCATAAAGAAGGCTGAGTGCCGAAGAATTGATGCTTTCAAAGTGGTGTTGGAGAAGACTCTTGAGAGTCCCTTGGACAGCAAGGAGATCAAACTAGTCAATCCTAAAGGAAATCAACCCTGAATATTCATTGGAAGGACTGATGCTGAAGCTGAAGCTCCAATACTTTGGTCACCTCATGCGAAGAGCTAACTCATTGGAAAAGACCCTGGTGCTGGAAAAGTTTGAGGGCAAGAGGAGAAGGGGATGACAGAGGATAAGATGGTTGGATGGCATCAGACTCAATGGACATGAGTTTGAGAAAACTCTGGGAGATGGTGAAGGACAGGGAAGCCTGGTGTGCTGCAGTTCATGGCGGTCACAAAGAGTTGGACACGACTGAGCGACTGAATAATTGCAACAAATACTACTTTGGGAATTGTTTTCCCAGTTTGGCAATGTATATATGTATCTCTTACTATATTACTTGTCCTCATACTATAACTTACTATTAACATGATAAACCTCCTTATTTCTTACTTACTAAAGTGCAGATTGCTTATTTTTCCAGCCAATCCTCTGAACCTGAAACTGAAAGTAAGTCTTTTATCAGACACCTAAATCCTCAGCAGAACATGCAAATGTCAAATATTCATTTTTTATGGCTAAGCAATATTCCATTCTATCTATCTATATGTATGTATACATATTATATATACCACATCCTCTTTATCTATATATCTGTTGCTGGATACTTAAGTTGCTTTCATATATAGGTTCTTTTTAAATTTAAATTTACATTTAATAGAATTCATTCATTATAAATGTATGATTCAATGACTTTTAGTAAATTCATAGAGTTGTAAAACCATCACCATAGTCCAGTTCTATAATATTTTCCTTACCTCCTTAATTTCCCTCCTCATTTGATTCTTCTGCAGTCAATTTCTACTCCTTCCCCAAACCGCAAGCAATCTCTGCTTTCTCTCTATAAATCTTTTCTGTATGTTTTGTATAAATTGAATAAGATAATATATATTCTATTACAACTGGCTTCTTTCCCTTAGCATAATGTTTTTGAAGTTCATTTATGTTCTAACGTGTATCAGATTTTGTTGTTTTTTATTACTGAGAGGAATTCCTTTGTATAGAAATACCGTATTTGCTTATCCATTGATCAGTTGATGGGTATTTGAGTTGTTTACAGTTTTTGGCTCTTACGAATAATGCTTCTTTGAACATTCCCAAACAAATCTGTGTGAACCTATATTTTCATTTCTCTTGAAGATATTCATAGGAGTGGAGGTACTGGATCATTTGGTAAGGCTACATTTGACTTTTAAGAAACTGTCAAAGTGTTTTCCAAAGTGGATATATCATTTTACATTCCAACCAGAAATGTATGAGGGTCTGGTTTCTCACGTTCTTAGCAACACCTGGTATTGTCTGTCTTTTTTAAAAAGCATAACCCCATTCGTTGATGTAAAGTGATATCTTAGTGTGATTTTAATTTGTACTTTCCTAATAACTAGTGCATCTGCAATGCAGAAGACATGGATTTGATCCTTGGGTCAGGAAGATCCCCTGGAGAAGGAAATGGCAACCCACTCCAGTATTCTTGCCTGATAAATCCCATGGACAGAGGAGCCTGGCAGGCTACAGTCCATGTGGTTGCAAACGAGTCAGAAATGACTTAGTGACTAAACAACAACAATAACTAATGATATTGAGTAACTTTTCATGTGTTTTTATCCAAGCCTTCTGCTGATCTTTAAAACTGGGTTGCTTCTTATCATTGAGTTAAAATAATTCTTTATGTTTTATAAATAGAAGTGTTTTATCAGATAAATGGTTCGCAAACACTTCCTGCCAGTCTGTCATTTGTATTTTCCTTCTCATAATGTTTTTTTGAAACATAAAAGTTTTTAATTCAATGAAGTTCAAATTTTTTTTTCTATTATGGCTTATGCTTTTGGTGTAGTGTCTTACCAATCTTTGCTTAACCCCAAATCACAGAGTTTTTCTCCTTTGTATTTGTTGTTGTTGTTTAGTCGCTAAGTCGTGTCAGACTTTTTTGAGACCCCTTGGACTGTAGCTCGCCAGAATCCTCTGTCCTTGAGATTTCCCGGGCAAGAATACTGGTGTGGATTGCCACTGCTTTCTCCAGCGTATCTTCCTGACCCAGGGAGCAAACCTGTGTCTCCTGCATTTTGGGGTGGATTCTTTACCACCTAGCCACTTGGGATCCCTATTTGTATTTACTGGGACATTTTATACTTCTAAAAAAGAGTTGTGTTTCTGTACACCAATAGTAAAGTACTGGAAAGAGAAATTCTTCATTTGGAAAAACATGACTGAGTCTAGAGGGCATTATGCTAGGTGAAAAGAAACACAGAGATATACAAGCACATATGGTATGATTAATTTGTGAAACAAAACAAAATACCATAGTCATATAAACCAAATAGCATGGTGGTTGCCAGGGGCAGGGTAGAGGGGAAAATGGGTAGATATAAGTCAAAGAGTATAATCTTTCAGTTATAATTAAGATAAGTTCTGAAGATCTAATGTATAGTATGGTAAACATACTTCATAATACAGTATTTTATACCTGATATTTGCTGAGTTGCTTGTAGGCATTCAGACTCCCTTAAAACAATTTAACTATGTGAGATGATGGATGTATTAATTATTTGATCTTGGTAGTTATTCTAAAATGTTAATGCATATAAAATCATCACAGTGTACAACATAAATATATGTTAATATATTTGTCAATTATTCCTCAATATGGTAGGAAAAATGGTTAATATGATATATCACAATTAAAAAAAATTTTTTTAATTTACTAGGGTGTAGTGCTAAAGAATACACCTGCCAATGGTGGATATGTGGTTCAATCCCTGAGTTGGGAAGATCCCCTGGGGAGGGAAATGGCAACCTACTCCTCTTGCCTGGGAAATTCCATGATCAGAGGAATCTGGTGGATTACAGTCCATGGGAATCACAAAGTCAGATACAACTTAGCAATTAAAACAACAGCAACAAAATATCCTTAGAGTTTCTAAATAAATCCTTCTCACTAAATTAAATTTCCTGATAGTCATATAATGCTCTCTTGATAATGTCATTACAGATCTGTTATGTAATATTTTAAAAGTTCTTTTTAAAATTAATTAATTTATTTTTAATTGAAAGGTAATTGCTTTACAAAATTGTGTTGGTTTGAACCAAACATCAACATTGTTTCCCTCAGTTTGTTTTTTGGAAAACTGCTGCCTCATA